>NW_012145745.1:1919544-1936705 GCF_000956105.1 Propithecus coquereli
ATTTCTTATTTTTAAATTAAAAATATATCCATATCACACAGATTGAACACTCCCCATTTCACAGAATGAATGATTTTCACCTGTTTCCCCAAATCAAATTCACTCATAAATAATGCAAACTTACTACTGAGACTAAATCTGAAGATTATCCCATAGGCTTTCTAAACAAACAAGCAAACCAACAAAAGTCCATGATCTCCTACAAGTATCTGAATGATTTCCTTATATTTCTTCCCATCCGAGTGATACATTATAGTGCATTAGCCCCAGTCCCCAACCCCTGTCCGCAGAGCTCTGCCCCGCCCCCAACTCCCCCAGCCTCAGCCCCCAGGAGCCTGTCAGTGGAAAAATTGTCTTCCATGAAATAGGTCCCTGGTACCAAAAATGTTGCGCACTGCTGCATTAGCAAACAAAAGAAAACAAAACAAAACAGTAATATTCTCTTAAAATCACACATCATTGCACTGGTTTGTAAAAATTTTGGCTCCACTGTAATCTACAAATCTTTCTTTGCTAAATTACACCAAAAATAATGGTATTAAGATTGTAACTTGTTGGCAGATATGATTTTTTTTAAAGGCTTTAAAATATCTCTTTTAAAGAAGACTGGAGTCTAATGCTTTCAATAGTTTTCAAGTCTTAAAAATACAGAAATGGTTAAATTTGACTTTTTTGTCTGGTTCCAATTCACTCATTGTATTACAGTAGAGTAATATGCAAAAGTGACTGTTCTAAAGGAATTGGTGGTGGTTTTAGAATTCAGGTTTCCACATATAAGTTTTGGGTTACAGGCTGTCTGCATCAGCAAGATTTGCCCTATTACTCTTGATTTTTTTTCCTACCCTAAATAAAGAAAGGCACGAGGAGATTCTTAAAGATCTTTTTCTTTGCCACTATCCCTAGGCAAGGTGGAGGAATTAGCCTTGTAACCATATCCTCTTAGTTTCTGCATTTAATTTTAAGCAAGAAACCAGGCAACTAAAGATGTAAGACTGACATAGAACAGCAGAGGGCAATATTTACTCATGCCTGAATCCTCCCTGGGCACAGAAAGTTTTAAGTTTGGAGGGGTCCCTGTGGCAGAAATGTATGACATATGCCCTATATTTGCATTGTTTGGCTTAAATTCATATTATCTAAGTTGGTTCCCTTAAAGGGAAAACGTACTGACCTGATTCCTAGTCACTTTTTTCTTCTTTAAAGAAGCGATGCATGCCACCACAAAAATTAGCCAGAGTGAATACTTACGAAAGTTAATCTGAGTGCAGAATGTCACATGTGGGCATGTTTTTTTAAAAAAATTGTTTAAATTTATCAACTTCTATTTTATCATATCTATTCTTCCCCCAGACCAAAAAACAAAACAAAACTTTATTAGGATTCCTTTGGCTACAAGATATCGAGAGGGAAATATTTCACCAGGCAACAAAATTCCAAACTAACTTCCCAACAGGAAAAGATCTCCCTCTTTTCAAAGGGCTGCCATTGTTATTGTTGTTGAAACCCTAAGGTTTGGGCTACTGACACCTGGAATCCAGTTGGGAAGGAAAACAAAATATAACAAACACTGAGTCCCCCTGGCTTTTCCTATAGGATGTCCAAAGGGCGCTTGGTACCCAGGCCTCCGTGCCCCTAGTCACCTGGAAGATGGGGGAGAGGGGCAAGAGGGTGCAGGTTTAGGGTTTAGGTTGTACTAGACTGCAGGGAGCCCGCTGTGTAGACAGAGGAGGAAGGGGGAAGATTTGGTTTGGATTCTGTCGGATCACATTGTACAGCAGATCTCGCTCAGAAAGAGAAGGGGCAGGAAACGGTTAAAGTAAATCTGCGCTGTGCATTCCCAGACAGGCTTTGCTTAATCCTTCCTCCCCGCTTTAACAGACCCTCACCCCCCGCCTTTCTTTTATTTCTCTCGACCCCCTTACCCCTGAGTTATTACTAGCATAACAACCTAACGGTCTCCCCCCAGACTCCGCCACTAAGGTTATTTATCTACAAACCTGACCCCACCCCCATCGATTCTGCGGCCGCCTTTTGCTGTTATTGCTCTAACGCTGGCCAAGATTTGACCAAAAAGGAAAAAAAAAGAGGGTGGGAATCACCCCTCCTTCTTAGCGCCTCCGCCTCGCCGGGCTCCCACACCAGACCGCCTACAGCCCTCCGGGAGGCTGGAGTGATTAGCATCCCGAGGAGCCAGTCGGAGGCCGGGAACGGCGGAGGGCGCTCGCGGCGGGCGTGCCGGGCGGGGCTGCCCCAGCGCCGGCCCAATGGGGCTGAGGCGAGGGCGGGGCGGTAGGTGACAGGACCGGGAGCTAGGGGGAGTCGGGCGAACTAAAGCGTGGGGATCAATGAGTGGCGAGCAAAGTTTCTGAGTCCGGCTCCAGCTCGCGCTCTTCCCTCCCCCTCTGTGTTTCGACGACGCGCTGTGTGCGTGTGCGCGCGTGTGTGTGTGTGTGCGTGTGTGTGCGCGCGTGTGCGTGTGTGTGCAGCGGCCGAGGGGCGGGGAGACTGTGAGGGACCGGGCGGAGGTTGAGAGGGGCTCGCTGAGCTCTCGCTCCACAGCCCTACAACCTTCAGCCCCGGCAGGCGACGAGGAGAGCGCTGACAGGCGCCGTCCGGAGCTGCGGAGGGCGCCACCACAGCCCAGCGCCGACTTCCCTGCCTCCGCCGCCTATGGTGAAGGAGAAAGAGGGACCAGGCACCCCCCGCCCCAAACAAAAAGCCTTGTGGATTACAAAGTGAAACTGACACGGGACAATAAAAACAAAGCTAACCAGGGCAGGGGCAAGGCGCACTAGAGTGGGCTTCCGACTGCGGCCGCCAGAGAACGATCCCCTTGGCATGGTGAGGGGAGGGGACTCGGGGACCGCGCACTGCTTCTGCCCGACCCCTGCGAGGCCGAGAAGAAGGCGGGACCCGAGCTCGATTTGGATGTACAAATAATGGGTCGGCAGGCGCCCTGGCAGAGGTGAAAAATGCCGAGGAGCGTCGGCTGTAGCCTGTGCCGGACCACGGGCTTGAAGCCGCAGCAGGGGCGGCGGCGGCGGCGGCGGCTGCTGGAGGGGAAGGGACAGAGCTGAGCGCTCCCAGGTTCCGGAGCCAGCGCGCGAAGCGGAGCGCTTGGAACGCAACTCCCCGGCTGCCCGCGCGCAGACGCCGCCGCCTGGGCCTCAGCGGCCACCGCTGGAGCCCTGTTTGGAGGGGCGTTGCAGTCTTGTTTCTGAGGAGTGGGGACTCGAGGAAATCCCTCGTCTCCAGCGTTTGGGAAAGGAGCTCTATCCTCCCGGTTCCCCACCGCTCTCCCTCCAGCGCGCAGTTGTGCCTTCCGTCGCTACGGGCGTTTGTTCTTCCCCCTTCGGTTTCTCTGCTGTGGGTAAGTTCTAAAGTTTCTGAAGACGATTATTTGCAATGATTCCTCACATACCTTAAATGCAGGCCACCTCTTCCAACTCTCACCCACCCAGGCGAGAACGCCGAGACTCTCTGGATTCAAAAACAAAGTAAAGGGGGTGGGGAACTATAAGAGGTTTGAGAAACTTTTCTGGGAACTCAACTCACAAGTGTCCCGCGGAATGCCCTGCCTCTTTTCTCCACGGCATCTCTCTTGCACTACGCGTCCAGCCGGCTACCTGAATCCTTTTGCTGATACAACTTGCTTTTGCTGGACTGGAGGTTCTTTGAAATAGCAGAGGTCTCAGACCGAGCCATTGGCTGCATCTTTGCTGGCGCTACTTGATCCCTGTAAATATCGTTCCGTCTGCTCCCTCCCCCCTCCTTCTCCTCACACCGTTCCAGGGAGCCAGGACCATGGACTTAGCAGCAGACAGTGCTCCTGGCCGTCCGTGGCTCCCGCTGCACACTCGATCGGTATCTCAGCTCCTTCGAGTGTTCTGGCTGCTGTCATTGCTCCCGGGGCCGGCCTGGGTCCGCGGAGCCGAGCAGCGCCAGGTGTTCCAAGTGCTGGAAGAGCAACCTCCAGGCACTCTGGTGGGCACCATCCAGACGCGCCCTGGCTTCACCTACCGGCTCAGCGAAAGCCACGCCCTGTTTGCCATAAACAGTAGCACCGGAGTCCTGTACACCACCGCCACCATCGACCGCGAGAGCCTGCCCAGCGACGTGATCAACCTGGTGGTCCTTTCCAGCGCGCCCACCTACCCCACTGAAGTGCGAGTGCTGGTGCGGGACCTCAATGACAACGCCCCGGTTTTCCCAGACCCCTCGATCGTGGTCACTTTCAAGGAGGACAGTAGCAGCGGGCGCCAAGTCATTTTGGACACCGCCACCGACTCGGACATCGGTTCGAACGGCGTTGACCACCGCTCCTACCGCATCATCCGGGGCAACGAGGCGGGCCGCTTCCGCCTGGACATCACCCTGAACCCGAGCGGAGAGGGCGCGTTCCTGCATCTGGTGTCCAAGGGCGGGCTGGACCGCGAGGTCACGCCGCAGTACCAGCTCTTGGTCGAGGTGGAGGACAAGGGTGAGCCGAAGCGGCGGGGCTACCTTCAGGTCAATGTGACTGTGCAAGACATTAATGACAACCCCCCGGTTTTTGGCAGTTCCCACTACCAGGCGGGGGTGCCTGAGGACGCGGTCGTGGGCTCCAGCGTCCTCCAGGTGGCGGCGGCGGACGCAGACGAGGGCACCAACGCGGACATCCGCTATCGGCTGCAGGACGAAGGGACCCCCTTCCAAATGGACCCGGAAACGGGACTGATCACGGTGCGGGAGCCCCTGGACTTCGAAGCCCGCCGCCAGTACTCGCTTACGGTGCAGGCGATGGACCGAGGCGTACCTTCCCTCACTGGGCGCGCCGAGGCGCTGATTCAGCTGCTGGATGTGAACGACAATGACCCCGTGGTGAAGTTCCGCTACTTCCCTGCCACCTCGCGCTACGCCTCGGTAGATGAAAACGCACAAGTGGGCACTGTGGTGGCTCTGCTCACCGTCACTGACGCAGATTCCCCCTCGGCCAACGGGAACATCTCGGTGCAGATCCTAGGGGGCAATGAGCAGCGACACTTTGAAGTGCAAAGCAGCAAAGTGCCGAACCTGAGCCTAATCAAAGTGGCCAGCGCCTTGGATCGAGAACGCATCCCTTCCTACAACCTCACAGTTTCCGTCTCTGATAACTACGGGGCGCCCCCTGCCGCAGCGGTCCAGGCGCGCTCTTCTGTGGCAAGCCTGGTGATTTTCGTCAATGACATCAATGACCATCCTCCTGTCTTTGCACAGCAAGTGTACAGAGTGAACCTGAGCGAGGAGGCGCCTCCAGGAAGCTATGTGAGTGGGGTATCTGCCACCGATGGCGACTCTGGTCTCAATGCTAATCTGCGTTACAGCATCGTCTCTGGCAATGGACTAGGATGGTTCCATATCAGCGAACATAGCGGCCTGGTGACCACTGGGGCTGCTGGGGGCTTGAACCGTGAACTTGCTTCCCAGATTGTACTGAATATAAGTGCCCGGGACCAGGGAGTTCACCCTAAGGTTTCCTACGCCCAGCTTGTGGTAACTCTCCTAGATGTGAATGATGAGAAGCCAGTATTTAGCCAACCAGAAGGGTATAATGTGTCTGTGGTTGAGAATGCCCCAACGGGGACAGAACTACTGATACTCAGGGCGACTGACGGGGACCTGGGTGATAATGGAACAGTGCGCTTCTCCCTACAAGAGGCTGAGACGGACCAGAGGTCCTTCCGTCTGGATCCTGTGTCCGGGAGGTTGAGTACTATTTCCTCCTTGGACAGAGAGGAGCAAGCCTTCTACTCCCTGTTGGTTCTAGCCACAGATCTGGGCTCCCCTCCTCAGTCATCAATGGCTCGCGTAAATGTGAGTCTTATGGATATCAATGACAACAGCCCTGTGTTCTACCCTGTCCAATATTTTGCTCATATTCAGGAGAATGAGCCTGGAGGTAGCTATATCACCACAGTGTCTGCCACTGACCCAGACTTGGGTCCCAATGGAACTGTCAAATATAGTATATCAGCTGGGGACAGGTCTCGGTTTCAGGTCAATGCTCAGAGTGGGGTTATTTCTACAAGAATGGCCCTAGACAGAGAAGAAAAAACAGCTTACCAGTTGCAAATAGTGGCTACTGATGGTGGCAATTTGCAATCTCCCAACCAGGCAATAGTAACCATCACTGTTCTGGACACTCAAGACAACCCACCTGTATTCAGCCAGGCTGCCTACAGCTTCGTGGTTTTTGAGAATGTGGCTCTGGGATATCATGTGGGTAGTGTGTCTGCATCCACCATGGATCTCAATTCCAACATCAGTTATCTCATTACTACTGGGGATCAGAAAGGTATGTTTGCTATCAACCAGGTCACTGGGCAGCTTACCACAGCAAGTGTGATTGACAGAGAAGAGCAATCCTTTTATCAGCTGAAAGTGGTGGCCAGTGGGGGCACAGTGACTGGAGATACTGTGGTTAATATAACAGTTAAGGATTTGAATGACAACTCTCCCCATTTCCTTCAAGCAGTAGAGAGTGTAAATGTGGTAGAGAATTGGCAGGCAGGTCATAGCATTTTCCAAGCCAAAGCGGTGGACCCTGACGAGGGTGTCAATGGCATGGTACTCTATAGTCTGAAGCAAAATCCCAAGAACTTGTTTGCTATCAATGAAAAGAATGGTAACATTAGTTTGTTAGGACCGTTGGATGTTCATGCTGGCTCCTACCAAATAGAGATCTTGGCATCTGATATGGGTGTTCCACAGCTCTCCTCTAGTGTTATCTTAACAGTTTATGTCCATGATGTAAATGACAATTCACCAGTGTTTGACCAACTTTCTTATGAGGTCACCATTTCTGAGTCAGAACCTGTGAATTCTCGATTCTTTAAAGTACAAGCTTCTGATAAGGATTCAGGAGCAAATGGTGAAATTGCCTACACCATTGCTGAAGGAAATACAGGGGATGCTTTTGGCATATTCCCAGATGGTCAATTGTATATAAAAAGTGAACTGGACCGTGAACTTCAAGACAGATATGTTTTATTGGTTGTTGCTTTTGACAGAGCAGTGGAACCCCTTAGTGCTACTGTGAATGTTACTGTAATTTTAGAAGATGTAAATGATAACAGACCTCTTTTTAACAGCACCAATTACACATTTTACTTTGAAGAGGAGCAGAAAGCTGGGTCATTTGTGGGCAAAGTAAGTGCTGTAGATAAAGACTTTGGGCCAAATGGAGAAGTAAGGTATTCTTTTGAAATGGTGCAGCCAGATTTTGAGTTGCATGCTATCACTGGGGAAATTACAAATACTCATCAGTTTGACAGGGAGTCTCTTATGAGGCGGAGAGGAACTGCAGTGTTTAGCTTTACAGTCATAGCAACAGATCAGGGGCTCCCTCAGCCTCTCAAGGATCAGGCCACTGTACATGTTTACATGAAGGATATAAATGATAATGCTCCCAGATTTTTAAAAGACTTTTACCAAGCTACAATATCAGAATCAGCAGCCAACCTGACACAAGTGTTAAGAGTATCTGCCTCAGATGTTGATGAAGGTAATAATGGACTTATTCATTATTCTATAATAAAAGGAAATGAAGAAAGACAGTTTGCTATAGACAGTTCCTCTGGTCAGGTAGCACTAATTGGCAAATTAGACTATGAAGCAACACCTGCCTATTCCCTTGTAATTCAAGCAGTGGATTCAGGGACAGTTTCCCTCAATTCAACTTGTACCTTAAATATTGACATTTTAGATGAAAATGATAATACCCCTTCTTTCCCTAAATCAACACTCTTTGTTGATGTTTTGGAAAACATGAGAATTGGTGAACTCGTGTCCTCTGTTACTGCAACTGATTCTGATTCAGGCGACAATGCTGATTTACATTACAGTATTACTGGGACTAACAACCATGGGACTTTTAGCATTAGCCCAAACACTGGGAGTATTTTTCTTGCCAAAAAATTGGACTTTGAAACACAGTCTTTGTATAAACTAAATATAACAGCAAAAGACCAAGGAAGGCCTCCTCGTTCATCTACAATGTCAGTGGTTATTCACGTGAGGGACTTTAATGACAATCCTCCTAGCTTTCCTCCTGGAGATATTTTCAAGTCTATCGTTGAGAACATTCCCATTGGTACATCTGTCGTTTCGGTGACTGCACACGACCCTGATGCAGATATTAATGGGCAACTGTCCTATGCGATCATTCAACAGATGCCAAGAGGCAACCACTTTGGCATAGATGAAGTCAAAGGGACTATATATACTAATGCTGAAATAGATCGGGAATTTGCTAATCTCTTTGAGTTAACTGTAAAAGCCAATGATCAAGCTGTGCCCATAGAAACTAGACGGTATGCTTTGAAAAATGTGACCATTTTGGTTACAGACCTCAATGACAATGTCCCAATGTTTATATCACAAAACGCTCTTGCTGCAGACCCTTCAGCTGTGATTGGTTCTGTTCTGACAACGATTATGGCTGCTGACCCAGATGAAGGTGCTAATGGAGAGGTGGAGTATGAGATCATCAATGGGGACACAGACACCTTCATTGTGGATCGTTACAGTGGAGACTTGAGAGTAGCTTCAGCACTGGTGCCTTCACAGTTGATCTACAACCTTATAGTTTCAGCCACAGACCTTGGCCCTGAAAGGAGGAAATCGACCACTGAATTGACAGTCATTCTTCAGGGCCTTGATGGACCTGTTTTTACTCAACCCAAATATATAACTATTTTGAAGGAAGGGGAACCCATTGGCACCAATGTAATATCAATAGAAGCAGCTAGCCCCAGAGGGTCTGAAGCCCCGGTGGAGTATTATATTGTTTCAGTTCGCTGTGAAGAAAAAACCGTTGGCCGCCTCTTTACCATTGGACGACACACTGGCATAATTCAGACTGCAGCCATTCTGGATCGGGAGCAAGGAGCATGTCTTTACCTGGTGGATGTTTATGCCATAGAAAAATCAACTGCTTTTCCCAGAACACAGAAAGCAGAGGTAATGGTTTTGTAGTCATTTATTATTTGTTGATGCTTCTTAGAAAGATCTTTCTCTTTATAGTCACTTTCTATAATTATTAGTATTTACCTTTATTGTTTATTATTAATTTTACAAACAGGAAGATATGAAAATGTTCTGTCACAAAGACTAACAAAGGATGATGTAAATTTAGTTTTAATCATGGTTGAAGCTAAATAATTAATAGACTTTTTTTTTTTTTCACTTTACATTTTACCTCATAGCAATCAAATGTGTAAGGCTAGTAAGTAACCTTTAGCCATTCCAGAGTAGGAAAAAAATCCATTCGTCTAAGCTAAATCATTGAACTAACTTAAACACCCCTCCTCCCGGTAACGAAGTCTACTGGAAGACGGGCACTTTTAGAATTAGGAATCCTTATTCCAAAATGAAGAGCTTTGGAGGAAATCGGCATTATACCATAGCTTTTTAGGGGGAGTGGCGATGGAGGCCAGGCTGACAGTTTACACCAGGGCAGTATTAACTTTCACATCCTCAGCAGTCTTGGCAGTTTCTTTATAGACAGTGACTAATTTTAATGTGCTCAGCCAAGTTTTGGGAGATTCCTGATTTCATTTGCCCTCACATTTTAGACACTATCTTCTGATTTAGGGTAATCCTTTCTTTTCCCTCCTACACTAATGCATGCAATGTGCTTGAATGATCAGACAAAATGAACTGTTTCTTCAGACAAAACTGGGTTGTTCAATGCCATGGTATAGGTACATGTTGTTCTGTCTGCTGGTGCATAAGAAATTAGTGTTTCATAGCAGAAGTCAAAAGAATTCCAAGCTTAGCCTTCCCTGGGGTATGTTTTAGGCTGCTACCTCCATGTATCATTGATTTGTTTTTAATTGAATTACGTCCAATGTTGTTTTGATAATCAACTAGAAATGATATAGCTATACTGTGGAAAAGTCTTGTTTGCTGTTTTCTAAGTTCATTCTTTCCCTCCCCACTTCCCTCAAAGACATTCTAGTGTCAATCAGCCAAAAACACAAAATATCAAATGTGGTTTGTGATACTTGGCAGTGACCCAGATAAAAAATGCTAGTGAAATTGAGGCTTGTGTGTTTGTTTTCTTGCTTTCTTTTTTGGTGAGGTGGAGATTTTGTTCATTTAAAATACTATTTATTATTAATATCCTTTTGTATTCTCTGTGGTTATTTTTTCATAATAGCTGGCTGTGTTCATTCTATGAATGAAGCAGCATATTCATGGCTTAGAGGACATTAGAGATATAATTTGAGATATAATTCTTAATAGAGATAAATTCTTAGAGATATAATTCTAAGTGGAATTCAGTTTTATCTTACATACATAGCCCTGAAAGGATTTCTAGGTCAAATATCCTCTTTTGCCTACTATTTTTAAAAAATATTTTAATGTAGATCTGATATGTTGAGCTATTTGGTGTAACTCAGGCCATGATTTATATGTAATTTTATTTTGATTTGGAGTTATCCCCCTTGTAAACCCACCCACTGTCTCTACCTGCCTTCTTTGGAATTATTTCTTGGATAAAGAGATTTTATTAGTTTGAGAACTACAATATTTATTGAAGGAAGGCAATTAAGTCACTCCAGACTTTAGATGAATTTGGTAAACATTAAAACAAATTTGGTTATTAGGTGTTGTTCTTTGGTTCAGTGCTCTAGATTTTACTGGAATACTGTGGAGAATGAGAATAAATGTTCATTGTTATAATTAGAAGATTTATTATATCTTATTTACTCATTAGATATGCAAAGATTGGCTTAGCATATATAGTACTACTTCTGCAATAGGCATGAGAATTAAAAAATAATAATTAGCAATAACTTTGTTAGTAATGCAGGTGATATGCCCATTACCTTTTTATAACTCAGTAGCACCAATATGAAAAGTTATCATTTATATTTACTGTACTCTATTCCTTTAAAAATCCAGGGAGAATTCAATATGATGATTTTTTTAATTAAAAAAAATGTTTGTCAGGATATCTTCTGTGAACTCAGTGCTGAAATTTTAAACCGAGTTTGAGTTCCCAAGCTCCAACCACTCCTAAAATTAAAAGCAAATGTGTTTCTCCAAAGAATATTGAAAGCAGTAGTTGAGAGCTAGAATTTCATATTATTATTGGTTGTATCTTTCAAGTATATACAATAAAGTCCTCTTTTCCTTCTGTTCAAACAATCAATTTACTGCAGTTCTGCAAAAAGAAGTTGTAAGTTTCCTCTGGTTATCAGAGGTGATTTTTTATTGTTTCCAAGTGCAGACTTTGTCCGATGCACTTTTAAAAATTTATTCGTGTACACTGATAAGTGTCTGTGTTGCTTACTCAGGTTTCTGGCCAGTCATGGCTGATCACATTCCATGAGCAAGCAGAAGGTCAGCGGGTAAAAGAGAAACAATTCCATCTGCATTCTTTTTCTAGTTCTGACACTTGGGGTGGTGAGTTGAGGTCTCTGACCCTGATAGTGCTCATTCCAGAGATTGTCCAGTTGTACACCTTCATTCATATCTAATGATTTGGCATGAATAGGAATGTCTTTGAAGGTTGGCTTTTGAATTATGGACATAAGATTTACTCTCCTTTTAATCTACTTTGTATTCTCACAAGGGTTCACACAGTCTTGTATAGCTCATATAAAGTTTGTACCATTATTCTAGGTTCAACAAAAAAATAGAGATGTAGTATTTCAATAAGTGTTTCTCTTTGAATATGTGTTATATAGAAACATGCAACTTAGGGACTTGGTTGGACCTTATCACGGGCTTTGTTTTATTGATCTTTGTCGTTTCAGAGCCTAGTATATTACCTGATATATAGTAGGTGCTCCGTGCATGTTTGCTGAAGGAGACGGTAGAAGAGATAAGATCAGAATATATGTTTTTGTGCCTCAGGAATAAATTAACAGAGAAAACCTGGGGAAATGGAGGGAGTTGGTAAATCTGGTCCTGCTCATTAATTGAACTCAGGATACAACATACTAATTATCTCTGCTCTACAAATGAGCTGAGAATTGTCAGAAAACTTAAAAAGGAAAGAAGAACTTAGGTGGGTGGGCTGATACGGAGCTTAGGGTTCAAATATAAGGAAGCGACATGTATGCATCCAGGTTGTCACCAGGCCACAGTTCTCAAATTTGCTGGTATTGAGACCCCTTTATGCTGTTAAAAATTGTCAAGGACCCCCAGGCGCTTTTGTGTAGCTGTTTCTTATATATTGATATTTACCATTTTGAACGTTAAACCTGAGAAAATTTAAAAACTACACCAAACATACAACATTTCCATTTTATTCTTACAACTTTATTTTCCAAACTAAAAAGAGTTGAAAAGAGTGACATTATTTTACATTTTTACAAATCTCTTTAAGTCTGGCTTAACAGAATGCAGCTGGATTCTCAAATCTTTTTCAGTCTGTTGCAATGTTTTTTTTTGTCGTTGTTAAAATATCTGAAAAGAATCCATCCTAACACAGATATATTCAGTTGGATAATGGAGAAGTACCTCAATTTGATATCCTTTTTAGATGATTGTTGCCTTTTTTCTTTCTTTCTTTTCTTTCTTTTTTTTTTGGTACTACACTAGAAGTCCACAAGTGGCAGTTTCTTAAAACTTACTTGCAAGGTGGAATATGAAACCGCAATAGTGAACTTTTCATACACTGTTACATAAAAATGCATTGATCTATCTTGCATTCTGAATGAGTCTTTTACCTGTTCATAAATTGGAAATATCAGACATTGATCATTTGGAAAATATTAGTATAAGTGATAAGAAACTCATCAGAAAAGTCATTAAATATATTGACTCAACCTCATGGTGATGAAGTTTTCTAAATTTGAGTTTTTGCTTGAAAGCTCAAATTTTATCAGTAGTAACATATTGTTAATTGTTTTCCTAGAATTATCATTCTTCATTTATGCATTATCCTCCCCTAAAAAAGGTTTTTGCAAACGCAAATCTAAAAGAACCCAGTTTCTGTCAGTTGTTCTTTCAAATAAAAATTATACTCCACAAATAAAGTGGCTAGTTCAGCTTGCAACTCAGTCACACAAGTACATTTCTTTGAGACAATCATAATACTGAGGAAAGAGTAATGGTTCCTTGTACACATTTTGCTCTTTGTCACCTAGAATATTGAAAAAAGTCAAAATTTAAGTCTAGACTTAATAAAATTAATAATTTTTCTGTTTCCTCAAGGAAATTCCTTTACATTTTTAGTGAACCTGACATTTTATTTTAACTATGACTACCTGGCAGTGAAGAGTACAATTACTACTCAAATACTTCAGAGCTACTTGTTGTGCTAAAGCACCAGCAGTTTTACTCACCACTCTTTTGCACTTCTCGTGTAATTGTCAACACAGTGAACAAAGGCAAATAATATTTTTCATTATTATGAACATAGTTTCGATTTCCCAGGGCTCATTAAATAGGTCTCTCATTTGCCCACAGGTCCATGAAAACCACTGGTAGAGGTACTGAGATATTGGCAATTCAGTAAACAAACAAAAATGAGGCACTAGAAATAATATATTAAAAGTATATTTAGAGACCGGGCGCGGTGGCTCACACCTGTAATCCCAGTACTCTGGGAGGCTGAGACGGGTGGATCCCTCAAGGTCAGGAGTTCGAGACCAGCCTGAGCAAGAGCGAGACCCCATCTCCACTAAAAAATAGAAAGAAATGATCTGGACAACCAAAAATATGTATATATAGAAAAAATTAGCCGGGCATGGTGGTGCATGCCTGTAGTCCCAGCTACTTGGGAGGCTGAGGCAGGAGGATTGCTTGAGCCCAGGAGTTTGAGGTTGCTGTGAGCTAGGCTGATGCCACGCCACTCTAGTCTGGGCAACAAAACAAAAAACCGTCGCAAAAAAAAAAAAAAAAAAAAGTATGTTTAGAATATTAGGTGATTGGACTATGATTCATTAAAAATCAAAAATGAGTTTTAGCAATTGGATAATAAATTAATTTATTTTCACAATGAAACCATTAAGATTTCCAAGAGAACTGACAGACGATAGAGACATTTGTAAGGTCAGTTCTCAACACACAGTTTAGAAATCATTTTCTTTTAGAGGAGTTAAAATCAGAGTAGAGTACCTAGACTAAATGTCTGTATATCTTGGGTATTGTTCACAGGCAGATTATAGGTGACAGAGCTGGGAATATAAAAATAATAATAATTATTATTACAAAGTTTATTGAGTATTGCTATGTTGGGTCATTGGGCTAAATGATAATCCATTTTTAGGGATTTAATCATTTGAACCTTACAACACCACTAATAGTATCATTACCATTTTATAGTGGTGGAAACAGTCTCAGATAAGTTGAATAACTTGCTTAAATTCTCATAGATAGAAAATGGCATCCAGACTTCAGAATTTGTATTCATAATTACTATTCTACCAAGCTAGGGTAATCTGTGGTTTTAGTTAAGAAAAGGGGTCTTTGCTCTCTAGATAGGAGCATATATGTATGCTTTTTGTAACCTTTTTTCACTTTCTTGTTTGTTGTTAAAAAAAGTCTTTTAAGACGTATGATTATGTAGTGTGTGAAAGAAGGGGAAACAATTTTTGCCTGCTTCAGTCAAGGCCATCAGCATATCAGTTACCTTCCTAGGGGTCAGTGTGTGATGGTAGCAATGACCTGGATCCTGAATTGAATCAGGAATATGTGGAAGTGTTTCTGGAGCAGGGAGGGAGGTGAGAATGTGGGAGAGGGGAGCTGCAGACAAATGAAGAGTACAGGTGGATGATGGGCCCCTCCTAATCCACAACACTATCCAATTTAGAAGTAGTCACCACAGTTTAAGGAGGTGGAGAATCTATTTTTGGATTTTCAGATGATAAATCTCCCTATCCTAGGAAGATCAGGTTGGAGTGAATGAATATGAAAATTATATTAAAGAGAGGAAAACATTTTACTGCTTCCTCTGCTTTTGATTTTTAGAGTGTTTCTTTAAAAAACAACCTGTCATGATTTTTTTTATTTTGTTTTTCCCTAATGGTAGACTTTTAAACTTATTGAACAAAATACTGTGAATTAAAGGACTTTATAAATTTTCAAGACACACACAAATTTGTATCACATGATTATTGATGGTTAATTATGTTCATGTTGCATATTTTATATATATGTCTTCAGAATGCTTGATTTGATCTCACTGATTTTATGATAGATTTCCACAGAAATAATTCATTTTTTGATGAATTTACTATTCATCAGAATACTATATATTTCTTTTTTGCCTTTATTAAAACCCTAATCATTTTAATCCTTTATTGTTCCATTATATTTTGAGGCAACTGCTCTCGTAATAGTTTTGAAAAATACTTAGAATTTTGTGGAATCAATTTTTCATTGCATTGTCTGTGGCTTGTACTTTGTCACCATTAGAATGAAAAACTGCCTAAGAACCTCATTAGCTGTGAGGGATTGCTGCATTAGTGACTATAGAGAACTACAGGGGCCCGGAGGTGAGTTCTGTATTTCAAGAATTAATAAATCTAAGGCTTGGCTCTTTATAATACTCATAAAAGTAGGCAGTATTCTGAATTATTAGCTTCTGAGTGGAAATAGAAAAAATAACTGGCAAATGGTGTGGGTCAAGATGAATATAAAGTGTTCCAATATAGATTATGGTATTTTCTTTAGTGTGCATGTGTTGAGTATATCTTTTTATTTATTTGTTTCTTTTTTATTGAGGTAAAATATACATTTATAATTTATCATCTTTGCCATTTTTAAGTGTGTGGTTCGGTGGTAATAAATATATTAATATTCTTTTTGCCCTTCATCCCCCTTTTCCCCTCCCCCACCATCCTGGCCTCTGGTAATCAGCAGTCTACTCTTTATCTTCATTACTTTCACTTTTTTAGCTACCGCATATAAGTGAGATCATACGATATTTTTTCACTTAACATAATGGCCTCCAGTTCCATCCATGTTGCTGCAAATGACAGGATTTCATTCTTTTTTATGGCTAAATAATATTCCATTGTGTGTGTATATATGTATAACATTTTCCTTATCCTTATCTGTTGATGGACACTTATGTTGATTTCGACTATTGTGAATACTGCTTTAATGAATGGGAGAGTGCAGGTATCTCTTTGATATATTGATTTCGTTTCTTTTGAATATGTACCTACTAGTGGAATTGCTGGATCATATGGTAGTTCTGTTTTCAGTTTTTTGAAGAACCTCCATACTGTTCTCCATAGTGTCTGTACTAATTTGTATTCCCACCAATCGCATGTAGAGGGTTTCCCTTTCTGCATATCCTTATCAGCATCTCCTATTACCTGTCTTTTTGATACAAACCATTTTAACTAGGGTAAGATAATATCTCATTGTGGTCTTGATTTGCATTTCTCTGATGATTAGTGATGTTGATCATTTTTCATATACCTGTTGGCCATTCATATGTCTTCTCTTGAGAAATGAACATATTTTTCCCATTTTTTAATCAGATTTTATTTTTTGCTATTGAGTTGTTTGAGCTCCTTATATATTCTGATTATTAATCCTTTGCCAGATGGATAGTTTGTGAATATTTTCTCCCATTCTGTGGGTTGTCTGTTCACTTGGTTGATTGTTTTCTTTGCTGTGTAGAAGCTTTTTAGCTTGATGTAGTATCAGTTATCTATTTTTGCTTTGGATACCTATGCTTTTGAGGTCTTACACAAAAAATCTTTGCCCAGACCAATGTCCCAGAGCATTTTTCCAATGTTTTTGCCTAGTAGTTTGTAGTTTCAGGTCTTAGATTTAAATCATTAATCTACTTTGATTTGATCTTTGTGTCTGGTCAGAGAGAGGGGTCTAGCTTCATTCTTCTGCATATAATTATCTAGTTTTCCCAGCACCATTTGTTGAAAAGACTGTGCTTTCCCCAATGTATGTTCTTGGTGCCTTTGTCAAAGATGAGTTGGTTGTAAATGCATGGATGTATATTGAGGTCTCTATTGAGGTCTCTATTGAGACCTCTGTTGAGGTCTCTGTTGTTCTATGTGTTTGCTTTTATGCCAGTACCATGCTGCTTTGGTTAATATAGCCTTGTAGTAAATTTTGATGTCAGGTAATGTGATGCCTCCTTTTTGCTCAGGATTGCTTTGGCTATTCAGGATCTTTTATGGTTCCATATAAATTTTAGGATTTTTTT
>NW_012145745.1:1938965-1942588 GCF_000956105.1 Propithecus coquereli
CTGTTCTCACAACTTGCTAGACACACATAGGCCTTAGGGCTTTTGCTCTTGGCTCTTCCTTCTGCATAGAACTTTCTTTCCTCCAGACATCAGTTTGGAAAACTGCCTCTCATACTTCAAGTATTTGCTACTATCTCACATTCTAAATGAGGCTTAACGTTCCTTTACTAACTTATTGCTGTAACCACTCCCTCATGATGTTTGATCTGCATTTCCTTGCAGCAGTTTTTCATGTTCCTCCCCCTTAAGATTTACCAGCCGCTTTCACCAGCTTCTACTTATCTCCCACATTTAAATGTTGGAATGCCCCTGGAATCAGCTCTTGAAATTCTTTTCTTTTTAATCTACTCTATTTTATTGAAAAACTCAACCAATTTCATTACTTAAATATAATATACACACTATGTATGTATAGATGCAAATGTGAACAATATAAGTTACTAATCTATAATGTTGATTATGTTTTGTCTGTCTTCCTCCCACTAGAATGAATTTCCACAAAGGCAGGTATATTTATCTGCTGTGTTCACCAATGTACATCAAGAGCCTAGAACATTACTTGGAACATACTAGGCACAAAATTCATTTTTGTTGAATAACTGAATTCATGCCTGACTGAATGAATGAACTACCATCTCTGCTTCTGTCCTTGCTCCCTTCAATTTAGTCTAGTAGCTGGAATGAGAGTGATCTTTTAGATCATTTCATTAGCTCAAAAGCTCCCCATTTCACCCATAGTAAAAATCAAATCCTTGGAGTGCCCAGGGGGCCCTAGGTGACTGCTCTTGTTGGTTACTGTTTGGACCTCTTTTTCCTGGCTCCCCCTCACTGAGCTTGCTCAGCAGCAGTCACGCAAGCCCCAGGCCCTTGCCTCTGGATCTCCTCCTCAGGGTCTTTGTGCCAGCTCTGGCCTGGACTGCTCCCTTCCTCATTTCCCTCACATCTTTTCTCAAAGTCTCTTTGCAAAGTCCTCCTTCCCTCCACTTTTCCTTGGTCTCTTTCCTTCTTTTTGTTTCTTCTTAGTCCTTATCATCACCTGACATAACACATATGTTACTTCTTTACTTTGTTTATGGTGTGTCTTTGCTCTAGAATAGATGTTCCATGAGAAGAAAGGTTTTCATCTGTTTCTGCTGTGTACACGGCACCTGCGATAGGACTGACTCAATGCAGATGCTCAGTAAATCATTGACGAGCTAAGGAATTACTGTTGATAATGCCGCAAACGTGCAGCTTAATCTTCCAGAAGCTCAATCAGTGATGCATGCTGAAGTAAAGAAGTCATTTTTCATCTCTCAAGCCAAGTCTGTGGAGCCTCTTCTGAAATTAGTGAAGCTAGCTAATTGGCAAGGACTGATATTCCTGAATAAAAAGAGAGTGGCTGCATGACTTTACTGGCTAAGAGCCTTGTAACCCAATCTTCAGAAATCTTTATAGTGTCTGTGAAGTATGGTGGGACCACTAATGCTTATTTTATAGATACTTTGGCAAAGTAGAACATTTTAGAATATATATATCACAATGTATGCTACACTCTTACCATGTTTTCTCATTTCCTTTGAACTTATTTAATTTTGCTTTAGAGAGCAAATATTAACTTATTGTAAACCATGTTGTTCCTCAGCAAAAAGATGAGTACCTAGAAACTTTTAAAATATTACTACTTTTAATATTGATAAGTCTAAGTTGTGTCATTCTATTTTTCAGATTTACCATCCTTGTTCAACATTTAACATCAATAATATTGATGAAGATTATTGATAAAGATCTTATCAATAAACTTGCTAAAGAAAATTGAGCAAAGAAAATATTGCTTAACAATCCATCTTGACTGAGGTTTAGTAGAAAGAGTGCTTGATTTTGATTTGGAAGAAGCTTGATTCAAATGTTGTCCCAGCTACTTTCAGAATCTTATTTTCCTAAGTTTAGAATGATAATGCTAGTACCTCATTCCTGAGGCACTAAAGTTTGTTAGTGCCCTTCCTTTTTCCAAAATATAGAACCATTAACCTTAAAAAAACACTTTCTGTTTATAAAGTATTTTAGAGTGCTATTTTTTTAATCTTGATTTCCTCAACAAGTCTGTAGGTAGGTAGGTGAGGCATTTTTATCTTCATTTTAAGGAAAAGATGTGTCTGTATCTATGTATCTGTGTGACCACAAATATAGACTAACATCCAAGTATTTCTGACTTGGGTCAACATGCTTGACACTAAAGCATACTGCCCAGTCTGTGGTTAACTCAATGTTATTTACCTATCATTTTATTGTTGTTGACTGAATTTAGTAACAGTTATGGCCCCTTAAAGGAAATTATTTATGAATTCTGAAACTTTATTAAGAGGCTTAGTTGCTCAGGAAAAAAGCAAATTAGAATATTTGAATATTTAGTGCTGTTTGGTTTTGAAGCCTCTCTGATTTAGATGGGGGATGTTCATGTCTCCATTTTCAGTGCCAGTAGTAAAATATTGACTACCATGAAATTGCGTGTGTGTTTATCTGTGAATCTTTCTTGAAATTTTTTTTTGTTAATGATTTAATTCACTTTTCTTAATTAAGGTCAAATTGGCTTTTCCAATCAAATTAAGGCAAAGCTATCTTTCTTTCAAAACTGCTTTGTTTTTTACGAATCATATAAATTCTAGGAACTTCTTAATTGAGGGTTTTCTAATTAATAATTAAAACATTTACCTTAAAAGAAAAATGTTTTATTACTTTATGAAATTTTCAAAATAAGCAAATACACAAAGAAGATGGGCTTCCCTCATGCTTGGCATAGTGTTATATGGCATATAATTCTTTGTTCTTTGGTCAAAATAATTACTAGTTATAAATTCACTTATATATCTACTTCATTTTACAATGGATTTGTAGCAGGCTACAAAAAAGTGTATATACAACAAAAACAAAAAATAGTTAAATGAATCTCTAGGAAGTAAAAATAAGTGCTAAAAATATCTTGGGCTATATATAAGATTAGCATACAGAAATATGTGATTTAGGTAACCTGCTGAGTTTATGTTTAGCTTGCGAAAGGCCAAATCAAACAGAAAAAGAAGATCAGATATAGAAGTCATGGTGTTCTAAGACTAACCAAACACATACATAGATAGAAAGTAAACAAAAGAAATACAGATTTTCTAAACCCAGGGACCTAAGCAGAATTTGATCCACAGATGCTCAAAAAGAGATCTATTTTAAAGTGATGATTTTTCTCAATGGCATCTTCACTAGTTCAATGATAGATTTTCAACATCTCTTTGTTGTGATGTCTTTTTGTGTAGGTTTGCGGCAAATGCTGAAAGTGCAATTCTGGCAAATAATTTATTTATGGATCAAAAGAGATTTCCCATTGGTAAAGTGCTTTTATTTAGATTTATTTCATGCTGTGGATTAATATTTTATATTACAGAAAGAATATTCCTATAGGAGTTTTTCATATTAACATATCTGTAGCATATTACAAGGAAAACCTGACTACAGAGATTTTCAGTAAAACTTTAGTGTAATTCATGAGGAGACTTGACTTTTTTTTAAGCTATACTGCAATTGGTTAAAATAACTTGGCACAAATTTCTAGCAATCTGTGTCTTAGACTGTTTCTACTTTTCAAGAAATGGAAA
>NW_012145745.1:1942721-1944738 GCF_000956105.1 Propithecus coquereli
TACTGGCATTACAGACATTTTAAGGCTTTGAGGAAATGTTGAAAGACATTTACAAACATGCTTCACTGCTGGCAGTTGGGAGCAAATGGCATTGCTGATGGTTATTTATAACAGATTATTTGACATTTTTCTAAAGCTTTTTATCATTCATGGATTTTAACATATGTAAAATGCTTACTTTATTGTTAGACCCTGGTAAGCACTAGGCATTGTCTTGCCTTTGTGATAGTTCTGGAGGCAGGTATGACATATCATCATTTGACAAATGAGAATACCAAGGCTCATGGAGGTTTTATGTAGCTGGTTTAGGGTGGAAGCAGGATGTGAACTTAGCAGTCTGACTCCAGCGTCTGTTTAGTCTTAACACAGCTTATTATAAGAATGATTAATAGTTTCTGTACTCTTGTAGGTATGTTAGTTTTATTATGTAAAGTGTTGTTCTCATATTTTGATATTTTTTTCTTACTGGTTTTTGAAGAAATGTAGGGTAAAGTGAAATTTGGGTAATGGCCCTGTAGTTAGATTATTTTAGGTTCCTGTCAGTCTTTATTTAGGTTAGGCTTGGAATCTGTCCTTTCTTCATTTTGATTTCTTAAACCTGAGGCAGGAATATATTTCTATTATTTCAGTTACTGACCCATTTATTTATTTCCCTTTTCAGCAAAACTTCTTGAAAGAGCTGCCTATACTTGCCTTCTTTCTTCTCATTATCTCTTAAATCCACTCCCATCAGGGTTGGCTCCTGCCACTCCTTTGAAATTTCTCCTACCAAAGTTACCATGATGGGAATATTGCGAGATCCAATGGTCATTTCTCAGTACTCATTGTATTTAACCTATAAAGACCACTTGACCTAGTTGATCTCATTTCCATTAAATGTTTTATTCACTTGGCTTCCAAGTCATCATACCCCGTGACTTTTTATCTTTTCTTTTTATTTCTTGGACCCAATTCCTTCTCAGCCTCCTTTACCAGTATCTTGCCATCTCCTCAAACTCTAAAGGTTGAAATATCCTTAGAATCAGTTGTAAGAATCAGAGAAATTCTTCTTTTTTTCAATATACACTCATTCCCTTGAGCATCTCAATCCCATAACATTAAATAACATATATACACTGATGACCGTAAAATTCTGTCTCCAGCCCATATATCTTTCCCAAATTCTATATTCACATAACCAACCACTTATTCATTATTTTCTTGGTTTCCTAATCAATATTTTAAATTGACATTTCCAAATATGAGCTTCTGATGTCCTACCCAATAAAAACCTATGTTATCTTCAGCTATCTTCTCATTTGATGACAATTCCAGTGTTCTGATTGTTCAGGTAAAGAATATTGGAGTTCTCTTTGATTCCTCACTTTCTTTCTCTACATACAATCTGTCAGTTAATCTTGTTGGCTCTCTCTTCAAAATATATTCAGAAACTGATCATCTCTCATGTCCATTGTTACCACTTTGCTCTAAGACACCATCATCCTTCCCTTGGATGACTGAAGACATCTTAGTGATCTCTGACATCTGTTCCTGTTTTTCTCCTCCTTTTTCTCACTCTGATTTTGCTACACTAGCTTCTTGCTGTTCTCACAACTTGCTAGACACACATAGGCCTTAGGGCTTTTGCTCTTGGCTCTTCCTTCTGCATAGAACTTTCTTTCCTCCAGACATCAGTTTGGAAAACTGCCTCTCATACTTCAAGTATTTGCTACTATCTCACATTCTAAATGAGGCTTAACGTTCCTTTACTAACTTATTGCTGTAACCACTCCCTCATGATGTTTGATCTGCATTTCCTTGCAGCAGTTTTTCATGTTCCTCCCCCTTAAGATTTACCAGCCGCTTTCACCAGCTTCTACTTATCTCCCACATTTAAATGTTGGAATGCCCCTGGAATCAGCTCTTGAAATTCTTTTCTTTTTAATCTACTCTATTTTATTGAAAAACTCAACCAATTTCATTACTTAAATATAATATACACACTATGTATGTATAGATGCAAATGTGAACAATATAA
>NW_012145745.1:1956078-1964011 GCF_000956105.1 Propithecus coquereli
AGCATTGCAGATTTTCCTAGAAGACTGTTTGGTTTACTTTTGTTGATGCTACATTCACTTACTTACTCCTTGTGTGGTCCAGAAGGCAATGATTAAAAAAAAAAATGTAAACAGCTACTGGTCATGTAAATAGCTACTGTTCATGCAAGAATTGTGATGACATTTCTAATGATACTACATACATGGGAATCAAAACCAAATTTACAAATTCTATTTCTTGGTTTTAAGGAACTTATTAAGGAAGTGCATTATAAATTTGGTAATTTTTCTTGTATGGTAAATTTCTTCATTACACTATATCAGGTAGAAAAATAATTTTAATCGAAAGTCACTAGTGAGTTGAAACCCATAGCTAAGAACAGAAAAGTTATTAGTTAAGAAAGGGAAATGGATGTAGTTTTTAAAATACTGATGTTGCATATATTTATTTTAAGTAAGTTGGAGAATTCTTTTTTAATTTTAATATAATGCAAAGCTAGATTAATATTATCCAATTTATAGACTGTGTTTTGATATGAATGTCAACATTTTTAAAGTATAGGTAGTTTACCTGGGGAAAACAATAAAGAAAATAAAAACTTTATTGAAAGATAGGTTGAGTGAGTTGTTAACTAATATGCCAGAAAGGAGAACAGATTTAGAATATATTTAGGCTCAAAAGACCTTTCTTTAAATTTAATAGCATATTTGAAACATTTAGTAAAGATAGACCTTTAAATATCCAACGTCTGATCATTATAAGCATTGCAATTTTATGAGTTTTAAGAAAATTTATTTTGAAAACTGTTCATTCTGTTTGTGCTTTTCTGAGTAAGGGGCTTTCTTCGTGTTCTAACAGAGAAAATGAAAAAGGTGCTGCTCTTTTAATGTGTGTATTCTGATATCAAGGCAATTATATTAGAAACATTTAAAATGTACTATTATTGTGAAGATAGATAAATTCAGGCAGAACTAGAGTGAGAGAAGGGAAGTAGTTTTTGTTGATTTTCAACTTAAATGTGTACTATATTATATGCCTTAGAAATATCATGTCATTTAATTCTCTAAACAACTATATAAGGTAAATAATGGTATCTCCATTTCACAGATGGAGTATCAAGGAACATGACACTTTTAGTATATTGTTTTGTGGTAGAGCTAGACTTGAATTCATTTGGTTTGAAGGCTTGTTCTTTCCATCTCACTCCACTGTGCTTTAATTATTGTAAATCGTTGCCTGTTAACGTAATAGAAAGGAGATTAAAAGAAAAACTCAGAAAGCATTTGTTCAAGGGTTAACCCATATTATAACCAGTTCTTACTTTTTTTGGAGTATAATGAATATTCACATTTCTTTACCTAGAAAATCTAATCAAACAATATTTTTTGAAAGAGTTAATAGCCTTGCTTCAGAGAACATCAATGAATCATATTAAATTAAACATTAATTCATCACATTATAAGAAAAGACATGCTTAGAAAACATAGAAAAGTTTATATTATGTAAGGGTCGCCCTGATAATTAACTGAATTCAATTGGGTGTTTAACTTTGAAAGGGACATCTCTATCACCGATGTACCTAAACATGCCTTCTAATTAAATACTTAAAAATGAATGATTTTTACTTTTAATAATGGCACTGGGGGAAGGAAATATTTGACTTCAACTTAATAATTGATAATTAACATAGATTTAGTAATGGAAGAAGGGGTGATATGGAGCCTACACTATAAACTACACTTATATGTTAAAACACCTATATACATACAAGTGGGTGTATTTATATGGAGGTTGGTTTAAGGATTAGTGTTATTGTATATACAAGTTTCCTTACAAGAGCAAGTCAACAGAAAGATTGTTGAATTCAAATCTA
Source organism: Propithecus coquereli (assembly GCF_000956105.1). NCBI lineage: Eukaryota > Metazoa > Chordata > Mammalia > Primates > Indriidae > Propithecus > Propithecus coquereli. Next base: position 1,957,932 of record NW_012145745.1, read on the forward strand.
GGGAACCTGTGATGAGAAATAAAGCTTTTACAGAGGTTGTGTAATATAACAGGAAGAGCAAGGACGTTTTATTTTGTTTTTTTAAAGACAGGGTCTCACTCTGTCACCCAGGCTAAAGTTAGTGGCATGATCACAACTAGCTGCAGCTTCAAACTCCTGGGTTCAAGTGATCCTCCTGCCTCACCTTTCCAAGTAGCTGGGAATACAGATGCACGACAATGCCTGGATAATTTTTTAATTTTTTTTTATAGAGACAGGGGTCTTGCTATCTTGCCCAGGCTAATCTCAAACTCCTAGGCTCAAGTGGTCCTCCCACTTCATCCTTCCAAAGTGCTGGGATTTCAGACATGAGCCACTGTACCTGGTCAGAGCAAAGATATTTGATTCTGACGTACTTGAGTACAATAATGATCTTGGGAAAGTTGTCTAATACGTCAGAGTATCGGTTGCTTCTTTTGTAAAAATCTATCTCACAGAGCTGCTTTGAGAAATAAAATTTTAAAATGCATGGATGATATTCACCGAAAATAAAGATCCATTCACTTCTCTCTCACTTTTTTTATTTACATAGGTCTTAGTTTTGTCATTGATCAGACAAGACAGCAAAAACACAACATTGAGAACTATGTAAATGAAACCTCATCTTTTCATTGCTACCCTTAGATGAGAACAAGTTTGGGAGTTTTCTGAGGGTGTTTTGCTAGAGGACTAAACCCACTTAGGATTGATGGTTTTGTTCTGAGATGGAAGATGGACAGGGAAATAGAAGGGTTGCTAACCTTTTTCCCAGCCATTTGCCTGGATGTATATGTTTACCTTACCAAAATCTTGATTCTGTGCAATGTCATTTAGACAATAACCAAGAACTTCAGAATTAGAAGGGAAAACTACTAGGATCTGGATCTTATTTTTTATTGTGAATAATTTATTTACCTTTGTATTTTATGTTACCTTCCTATCCTCACCTTTCATTCCAGTATTCAATATGCCAGGCGTAGTGTTTAGTACTGGGAATTCAAATATGAACAGTTCAGATCTGTGCCCTCAAGGGACAGTCTAATAGGAAGACAAAAATTACATAAACCATTATCAGAAAATCCAGAAGACTGCTATGATGAAAAGAAGTTTCACCAATTGATTATAGCAATTGGTTTCACACAATTGAGATTATTTATCCTACTTGAGCTTTTGGTTTTTGCACTTAAGGATTTTTCTGCGTATTTTAAATTATTTGAAATGTACCATTTTCTTGGTCCACGTATAGCTGAGAAAACATCTGGAAAAAGGTATCTGCCCTTATTCTTTTCCTGTTTTTAAAATATTTGCTATGAAATATTACTACATAATTAAATTGAGTTTGATTTAAAGCATGCTCACCTTGGGCCTCGTCCAAGGGATACTCTAGTGTACCTTGGTCTAAGGCTGTTTATCAGCCCTTATGTGCTTTCTCTTTCCTTCCTGTTTGAACACAGGCCCATTCTGGGCTGCTGTCATCCCTGCCCTGAAGAGTTTCCTTTGCCCTAAGATGCCCTGATGCCCATCTGTATTTGATGACATATTTGTACACTCTGGTCAGGAAAGGTATTTATTCATCTGTCTCCAACATTATTTCTATGGATGGCAATAGTTATTAAATAAGAATTACTGAACAATAATAATCACTATATCTAAAACAGCAGAAACCAACATTTATTAAGAACAAATGGCTATTTATGCTATTTAATCCAAACCTCAAAATAATAGTATGAAATAGATATTGCTATTAACTTTTTATAGATGAAAAAATGGAGACTTAAGGTAAATAAATTAACTACTTTCAAATCATACAATTAGAAAGGCCTAAGCCAGGACTGGAACCTAAGCAAAACTCATGCTTAATACATCCTGACCATGGTTTCTGACAAGGACATCAGTTTGGGAAATTTTTAAAGTAATTAATATTCTTTTTATATATCTGTAGTCCCCAGTCACCAGGCGCCCGACCTGTACCAGTCTGTGGCCTATTAAGAACTGGGCTGCACAGCAGGAGGTGAGAGTCAGGCAAGTGAGGGAGAGAAGCTTCATCTGTATTTACAGCTGCTCCCCATCGCTCACGTCATTGCATAATCTCCACTGATCTCCAGATCAGTGATGACATTAGTTTCTATGAACCCTGCTGTAACTGCGCATGCGGGGATCTAGGTTGTGCGCTCCTCGTGAGAATCTAATGCCTGATGATCTGAGGTGGAGCTCAGGAGGTGGTGCTAGCGCTGGGGAGCGGCTGCAAATACAGCAAAGAGGCTTGATTGCGCAATACATGTAATGCGCGGAAATGATCCCGAAACCATTCTCCTAACCTCCATCCGTGGAAAAATTGTCTTCCATGAAACCTGTCCCTGGTGCCAGTTTGGGTACTGTTGCTATACATAATATGTATTGGTATAATTGTATATGTGTATATAGCATAGACAGTTTTAAAATATCATTTTAAGTCCTTTTTGGAACGAATCATAAAAAATAGTTTGAATGTTAAAGCAGGATTTTAATCAAATAAATGTGGAAAAATATTCTTTAAAATCATGGGCATACAAATATGAGTATTTCAGAAAATACGAGTTTCTTCACATTTTTTTTCCAAGGGCTTTCATTGTTTCTATTTTGTAGATATTCATTTAAAGCAAAATTTAAACTTTTGATGAATGTTATGAAATATTCAATTTTCATATGGTGATATATTTTAGTTTGATTAGTTCTCAATGTACATGAGAATCCCTCACGTGGATATTTATTTAAAATGCAGATTTTTCAGAAGAATTAATGAAAGTCCGTGGAACATGTAATTTTAATGAGTCCCTCAACTGCAAATGACCCATAGAGCACTTTGTAAGAAACAGTTCTTTTTAATAAGATAGAACTCTTAAGTAGCAGTAGTAGCAGCAGCATAGTGGCATTAGTAGTAACAGCAGTAGTAGCAACATAGTAGCAGTAGTATAATAGTAGAATTAACACATGAAGCACCAATGGGTAATTATTTTTTTAATGTGATAGGTACTCAAAAATACTGTATTTTTGGTGTTAGCTGAAAAGTTATTGCAAGTATCTCTAGGAACCAGTAAAATAATAAACTATAACTTTTGTACACTGTCCTAGTTATTAACTAAAGTTTGTGTAAATGTGTATATATAGCTATGTAGCTTTCAGAATACATCACTGACTTTTCAGAAATTACATTTAACATGACAGCTTTTATTTATTTATTATTTTTAAAAAGAAGATGGCACCAATGGTTTTTTAGTAGTATAAGCAAACATTAACTGATTAAAGCTTCTTATGAAAAGCAGGAAAAACGTGGGAAGTGTGAAAGAACTATGTAGTGTTTCAAGAGCAAGGAATGGCTCTATGTGCCATCCCTAGCAAAGTATATTTAAAATAAACTAAAATAAGGATCTTTTGCCTCAAACAGAATATGTGAGATGGTTTAAAAAGTACATGAGATGGCCTGAGGCAGTGGATATATGGGAATTTATACTAATACTAGAGATTTAGATTTAATAGTAAATGATACTGACTTATTTGCATGAGGCCTCTTAGTTTTCGTATTATAGTTCTATAATTGCGGAGATACAATTAATACAGAGTTCCAACATGTTTCTTATTTCTGAAGTCTTCTTAATAGTGAAATCATAAGACATATAGTAATGTCCATTTATGATAAAAATGATTAATGATGCATAGAACTTTTTATTTTTTAACTTTTAGTATCTATCATATATGCTCAATGTCTTTTTGAAGTTCTAGTATACTGTGTAGTATTATAATTCTTGTATATTCTTCATAAAAACCATTTGCATTTACAAGTAAGAATATTTTTACCTGCACCCATCAATATACAATCAGTGGCCATAAATGTAACATTCTATATGTAAAAAAGTAAGAGAACACTTGGAAAAAATTGTAATTTAGCTTAATTGAGACATGTGTCCAGCCATCTGGAGCACTTCTGCATAATATAAAGACATTTGGCATCTTAAATAAAGGATTTTGAATTAAACCAGAATTCTTTTGTGTCTTCCAAAGACGTTGATTTATTGAGACTGTGTGTGGCTTTTCATCATATACAAAAGATTAATGATTTCCTAAATGTCTTTTCATTTCTTCATTTTATAAAATGTATACATACGGTTAAGAAAAATGAAATCTTTGAGGATCTGTGAACAAGGGTGCCAGGAAATAGTCCAAAGTATTTTGTTTCAAGAATTCATCAAATGATCTATAATATAGATTTTCTCAAAGTGAAAAGGGAGATTGGCATTATTGAATGTTGGTTAATGTTGAATAAGTAAATTTATAATTATCTTAATATTATTAATATACATGTGATTTTTATGAACACATTAAACAGTGCTGTAAAATAATTCTAACTTTTGATCTATAAACTTCTAAAACTTCAGCATGGTGATTGGTGTTGATAAATTAAAGAAAACATCAAGCAGATCTGGTCTTATCGATATGAAGTAGTTTAAAGAAGTAGAGTAAAATTTTTATTAAGCTGAAATAATCCTAAATCTCATAGTTCAAATGATCAGAATATAGCTTTTATGTTATGAAATACGAAATTGTTATTGGTCCAATTATACTAGCTATTGGTATTTTAATTTTTGAATGTTATTTTAAATTTTTATCAAGATTATATAACTGAAATTATATATGTATTATTTATAGTCAAAATGAAAACCTGAGCCACTTCTTCAGTGCCTTATTTTAATGTAAAATTTTCATGTGGAGTGTTCAAAAGAAAAATTGATTTTTTTCGTTTCTTGTCTGGGACACATGTGAATCTTTATATTCAGATAAATGAGATGATTTTATATAACTACATATACATAGGTTGGGCAAGAGTTACACCAACAAAAAGAACAGCAAAAAAATGCAGACCAGGAATGAAACCCTGAAAACCCACTGAGAAGTGACTGAATTTAAGCAGTTAGCTCTTTATTGGCTGATCAGAGAGAGGTCCTTTTCACTGACTGGGATTCATATATTCTGAATAAAAAATAAAACCACATATTAAAAATGCCATGTTGTGTGTGCATAAAGCCTGTCTTATGGTGCTTAAAATTATTAATAGGCCATTTAACGTATGAAAGGCATCCATTAAATTCACCAATAATTATAGTTAGATTTAATAGTTATTTGGTTTATCATTCTAACACAATATGACATAAGAATTACTGAGTTCCTTCTTTGATTATGTTTGCATGAGAAACACATGGATTTGCTAGAAAAATAAGTAAATAAAATTATTTTTGAAAATAAATAATTAAAATATACTCATATTTTATTGGTTTTCACCTAGAACAAATGCGTTCTAAGAGTAAGCTTTTAATCAAAATCATATTTTAGGGGAAATCTATTAATTTTTACATGATGTATTTTTGGTTAAATTTGTAATGTGAGGGTCCTAATGTAAATACATCTAAATTTAAATTGTATTTTTAACATGGAGAGCATGAGATATGTTGTATATATTTAGAAGAGTATATTAAGTTTAGTATACTACTTTTTACTTAATGTGTAAAAGGTTTCTCTTAGATTTTTTCATATTAAACCATTTAGATTCCTGCTTTTTTACTTTTTAAGACTCCTTTTATTTTTCAGATTGCTAAATTTCATCTCTCTCAATTTGGTTTTTAAAATGTCCTTATCATTACTGAATGATGGACATATTTTCTTCTTTTGGTTTTGTGCTTCCTGTATCAAACAGTACATTTTGATCTGTATTATAGATCATCTCATAAGACTTGCAAATATTCTTTTCCTAAGAAGTATTATTTAGGCTCCTAGAACAGGTAGCAAGGGCAGCATCCAAGATTTGTTTGTCAAATTGTTCCCAAACTGCTATATGTATAGTATGTAGTAGTCATATACACACACACATATACCTGTACACACACATATATATCTACTAATTTAAGAACTGTCATGCGTTCTTTGTTGATAGTTTATATTTTCCACTAAAGAATCATGTTTTGCATTGCACTTTATTTTTGCTTAGGCTCCAGAATTAGAAAGATTACTTTTTAAAAAGATTTTTTCACTAT
>NW_012145745.1:1965758-1969513 GCF_000956105.1 Propithecus coquereli
AAAAAAAAAAAAAAAAAAAAATTTGGTTTATGATGTGAGTTAGAAGAAGCAGGCAAGTGAAATGTATTAGAAAAGAGAGATTTTCTTGCTAGGTTAAGCAATTTGAACTTTAAAGTTGTGGGAACCTCTCCTAGCTCAACCACTATAATACAAAATGTTCCTTATAAACGTTCAACAGTGCTGTTAATTTTGCCAAAGCATATCCAAGAGGCATTGCATGTGGATTTTGAATAAGATCATCTGCTTTATAAATTTATTATTTTAACATATTGCACTATATTGTATTTTTGATTCTCTTTTCCCATGGCGAATGGATTTCCTAACTACCTTCAAAAATTCAGAAGCAAATTTATTAGGTAAATCGTTCCCCTTTTGCAGTAATCCAACAAACAGCATGAACAGAGTGAGAGTAGGAGGCCTGGTGCCATTTTAATTTACTTTTCCTTGTGAGCTTACTGATGTGGAGATCATCCATTAGAGCCAAAGTTTTCATCAACCAGAAAATTCTAGAGCATATCCCAGACACCAGTCTTCCATATTGGAATACCTGATTGCCACTCTTCCTGCTTTGGGTGCTCATGCTGATGGACATTATTCACCTTTCTGGTGTGGGAAATTCCTTCTCATCACTCAATGTTTAGGTCAAGACAATCCTATGGAAAAAAAATCTTTAGTTGCCTTCCAGGTAGAATTAATTTGTCTCTTCTCAATTCTATAACATGTTATTCATGCCCCAAATGTAATGCTTACTAGATTGGAGTATAGTTACTTGCATTTCTAACTGTCTCCCCTGCCTGGTTATGCCCTCTTTGTGCCTAGTCTATTTCTCATCCATCTCTAGGTCTTTCATGTCTACAATAGTGCCTGGCACATAGAATAATCCATAAATATGGAGAGAACAAATACATTGAAGTGAATTGTATGAATTAATGAGTTTTGCTTGTTTTGGTGCTGTTGTAGTTGTTACTTTTAGAGTTCCCTTTTTACCTTTAGAAGTTACATGTGTAATTTGCTCATAGTGTGAATTGCTAGTGGAAAGAAAAATCATCTTTTATTTAAATTCCTATAGTAGCTAATACTTTCATTTACACAATATGGCTGGTTAAAAATTATTTGAAATGGGTGAGCTGGATGAATGTCTAGGTACCTCCTGGAGGAAACAGTGAATGAAGGAGATCATCCACCTGCTTAATCTCCACAATGTAATTTTTTATAATGGAGTAGACTGGTGAAAAAATTCTTTGAAAATGAAAACTATGGGGAAATTAACATGCCAAGTTTACCTTTTCTGTGTTTTTAATTTGGGGACTTTGTGTTTGAAATGACACTAGTGCACTTAGGTTTCTTCCCCTATTAACTTCTGCTTTAAACCAAAGAGGACTGTCTAAGGGCTTCCTAAGAACCATTGAAAACGCAAGGGAAAAGTAGCGATGATAAGGCATATTATTTTTTTTTTAGGAAATTATTCTTCTTTAATTTTTTTCTAGGATTCTATTGATGTATTACCATTTAGATATAGCTAATATTAATGAATACTTTTAGTAGCACTTCATGATTTTTTTTCCTCCTAAATGCCATTCTGGCATGCATTATTTATGTACTTTGATTTGCATTTGCCTGTTGAAATTTGGTTTGGGGTCTAATTCAGTTAGAACTCACTTAAAAGTTTTGAAGTGTTACAGTTTATATAACTTACCGTATTAGCTATAAATGGAATTAAAGATTTGTCATTAAAATGATTTACTGATCTATATTTTAAGCAAATCTATACAGATAGTGCTATAGATGATAACCAGGTAGATTTTTCCCAGCTGCTCAGCCAGAGAGCGCTGTATTCAGTGTCGCAGTTCAGTTGAGTTGTTATATGTATGAGATCAATCTTTTGGAGAGGTTTCTTATTTAATTTGCTTTCAACAAGTATCCCCCCCTTTTTTAAAAAAAGTTTTAAGCAGTGCTGTTAGTAGGTCATTAGACTTTGAGAGTTATTCACTTTGTTAGCCCAAACACTAAAACTTTGTGTCTTTTAACTCTGATTAGTGACACTTTAATAAAGTCATTTGAAGTTCAGTGGACTGAATTTTCCAACTTTTCTGATGTTTCTATGGTCACAGTAGAGCAACCTGTATTGAAGCTTGTACACAATCTTTTAAATGCAAATCTTGGAAAGCTGTGTGTGATTTTGTATATCTGACTTCAACTCGGACTGCAAAATGTGAGGGATTTTAAAATAAAAGCTGTAGCCGTGTTTTCCTTTTTTGTTTTTCAAGTTGGGGTACAGTGAGGGCTGGGAATTGGAGAAGTTGTCACTTGACTAAACTTGAGTTTTTGTGACTAAGAAGGTTGCAGATAAAAACTTTTATGGCCATACTTTTTTTTTTTTCCTGCACAAACCAATGAGGACAAAACCTCATTTTCTTCCACATGATTAGATAATAAGGAATGCAAACTATTGAATGAAAAATTTCTTAGAGATAGATCCTTGAATTTATTTTTTGAGAAAGTAAAGGGAAAGTATGTCCAATTGGCTGTAATTAAATCATGCACGGTGAAGTCACTTTGGAGGAATTAATGCATTTTGTATTGCATTGCAACTTGAGTGAACATTTACAACACGTGAGAATGGAAAGGATGAAAAATTATGGTTGTCTTTTGGTTCACAAGAAGCCAAGGAGGCAGGTCATTGACTTAATTTTCATGGGAAGACTGACTCTAGCCTGCTCGCATATTCAGGGGCCAAACAACCTGGTATTGACAGCCGTAGTTTGGGAGTGGAACATGCCGCAGCATTGTGCCATGGTTTGTTGAGGAAAAACAAGGGAAGATTTAAAACAAAGCTGTGAATAGGAACAGTAGTCCTTGTGTCTTGAGGCTGACTTTTCCTCTTTAGTGCTTCGTGAAAGTGCTCCCCTTTTCTCTAAATAAGGGAGAGAAATATTTAAGATATAACTCAGTGACTCTCAGGAGTGGGAGCATTTATACTTCTTGAAAGAAATAAGGTGGGAGCAACTAACTGCAAATGCCATGAGAAAGTATGAGCCTGAGCTGGCTAAGTGCTAGTCAAGGCATGTGTAAGAATACTGATACTAATGGGTTCATTTTTCCAAATCAATGAATTAATAGCTTAGCATAATTTTTTGGTTTTCTAAATCTTAATGTCAATAAATTTGGATATTTTCATTATATATTCAATCACATGGAAATATGGCTTTGAATTTATTAATAGTTATTGCCTTAGTGAATTTTAGAAGGCATCTTTTCTTATATATCGATTTAGTTAATTCATAGTTATTTTATATGGATTGATTATATGAAAACTAATCAGCAATGTTGGCAGGATCCAATACCAACAATATCAATATATTCACTAGGGACTTAATAAATCCTTGTGTCTAAAAAGTGAGAACATCAATAAATTATGACAAGGTAATGAAGAAACTAGTAGCTGACATCGAATAGAGCTTTGTTGCATTTTTAATGAGTAATAAAGTATATCATGCAATGATGAAAGTGAATATTTATTTTTAATGAAGTAGTCTGCTAAAAACTGATAAAAGAACAAAAACATTCTTTGAATTCTTTATTATTAAGTTTTTCTTATCATAATATACATAATAGCATATGTTCTTTCTATGTATGTATTTCAACCATATAACCTACTTATTTTATGTATTTTATGCAGAGATATAGACACATGGATAGAAAGGCCAGTCAATTAATGGTACTAATTAAAAATGATACAACAAAAGGTAAAAGAA
>NW_012145745.1:1969563-1971146 GCF_000956105.1 Propithecus coquereli
TTACACTTAAATATTAAAAATTCATAAAACAAATTGTATATTTGTCACACTTTAATGTGATCATGGCCAACACTTAAAAATTTTGTAGCTGTCATGAAAAACATTTGAATTTTATTCTTTATTATAACAACAGTTAGTTGAAGAACAAAACACAAATTTAAATTACTCCATAGATAAGAATATTAAAATGAGATATAAAATGCCAGTGTATGAAGCATTGGTTCATTCGTTTTCACTGCTATTTTTATCCCTTAGTTATTACATTAAATCAGGGTTCATAGAGGAATAGTTCATCTATGTATAATTCTTTCAAATAAATATTCTAAGGCAAATCAATGCTATATAATTTTGAAATTATAAATTGGGTTATAATTAACTATACTGACCAATATCAGTTGTGTACATATTTTAGTTAGTGTATAGCAAAAGTTCTGCCATTTTCGGTATAATTTTATGTAGAAGCTATGTAAGCTTTAAGTAATTATTTTGCACTTTCAAGTCATACCCAGTAGGTTCTTTGTTATAAGGGCTCACTTTTTTTCCCATGAAGACTGTGACATGTCTTTGAAGTCTCTGAGTCTGTTCTTGTGCATTATGATAGCTGACTTTCCTTCATTCAGTGCTGATGATATTTGCAGAAGATCAGAGTATCAGTCTGTGTTTTATCCCAGTTGTGTTAAAACCTATCTCTAATGATTTGAAACACTGATGAGTGCAGCTGCAGGTCTTGGGGCTGCATCCAGGGCCAGAATCCACAGCACTGGGGCCACAGGCTCCTCCCACTTCACCTCCTGTGCATGTTCCCAGCCCCGCAGTATTCTATTTTCGCTCCCAAATAAGTTAGGAATTTTCATGTGATTTACAATTTCATTTGGTAAAATAGAAAAAAAATTGAAAGAACTTAATTTCTTAATACAGTGTTAATAGCATTTCTTAGTAATTTTATTTATGTTAGACTTTTGAACATATTTTTTAAAATCTGAGTTTGAGTGATGTCTACCTATTATATAATATAAAGACATTTGCTGCTCAAATATATAAGTTAAAAATCAATATTGACCCTGCTATGAGAGAAAATTTGAGGAGCCACACTATAGAACAAAAAGAAGTGTAGTAAGAATTGCAGGAGAGTCATACAAAGTAAATTAGTTAACCATGTTATTAGATGGGTTAATTTGAAAGAGCTGCCTGAAAATAAGTTCCATTTTGGATTTACATGAATTTGCTAATATAAATGGAAAGAGTGAAAGTATGAGATATTTTCAAAAGCAAATTCAACGCAGGTCTTTGCAAAATGAGGATGAAGAACAATAATTTAGCTGGTCTCAGGACCATATCATGTTATAGTAGATAAATTGATAAAAATTTGGTTTGTGGGCCAGGCGCGGTGGCTCACGCCTGTAATCCTAGCTCTCTGGGAGGCCGAGGCGGGCGCATTGTTTGAGCCCAGGAGTTCGAGACCAGCCTGAGCAAGAGCGAGACCCCGCCTCTACTAAAACTAGAAAGAAATTAATCGGCCAACTAAAAATATATAGAAAAAATTAGCCGGGCATGGTGGCGCATGCCTGTAGTCCCAGCTACTC
>NW_012145745.1:1976126-1978725 GCF_000956105.1 Propithecus coquereli
CTCCTTTCAAATCAAAAACATACACCTTCCTGTTATGTGAATATAGTAATGCAAAAGAAAATAGAAGCTTCAAAGAGAAAACTGAAATAATGGAGAGGAACTGTCAGAAGGAAATTGTACTTTCACATCAATTCATATTGAAACAGAACTATGTGATACTAGCATTCAGGGAACGAATGCCCTTATGTTTTGGCCTGTTTGTGGGTGGTTTTTTTGTTGTTGTTGTATTTTCTTGACTGTTTACCTTTCTTTTACTCATAGGCTCCAGCCTGGATCTCTAGGGAGACGTCGCCCCAAAGTTTACATTCCTGAATCTTACTCAGAAAACACTATTAATACTTATTGACTCTCCACTGGATTCCACTCACCCAAATTCCCTATATGGGTTTTCCCTTGGGACACAAAAAACCTAAATTTAAGTGTCCTAAAGTCCTCTTATGTTCTGCCTCTTGCCATGGCTGTTTCCTCAGTTCCTCTTGTTTAATGTGGTTTATCTTTAATTCTTTTCTATTAATCAAGTCTCTGGCATTCCAAAAGCTCTCATGCTCCTTCACAGTAGTTCTCCTTTATGCATTGCCAGTACCAGCACTTCCATTCCTTCCAAAATTATTTCCTGCTTCCCTCTTTCCTAAATGACTAAGAGATCTGGAGTCATCGTGTCTGGGTTCACATCCTACTTTCCCAATTTATTGGCTTCCTGACCTTAGCAAGTCAATTGACTTCTCTAAGCCTTCATTTCTTCATTTCCAGAACATGCATAACAGTGTTTCCCTCATAGGCTTGTAAGGAGGATACAACTCCATAATGAATATAAAGTTCTTAGCAGGGAGCTTGGCACATAAATCACAGATTACCTATTCTTTTTATTGCTCCCTCAGTAAAACTCCACTGTGAAGCCATTATTTCTCACACAACCAACTAATTCAGGAGCTATTTAATCAAAACTATCATGTTGAAGGACCTGAGTAAACAGTTACTGTCCTCAGGGAGCTCACTGTCTGGTTGGGGAGACTGATGACCTAAGGGATGAGTACAATGCATCTATACTATTTGTATTCAACAATAATAATACATATGCACTTAATCATAGTCACTCCCTTGACTATACTCAAAAAACTTAACATGAGTTTAGGAGAGGAAGATGGATTGCAGATATAATATGAGTGGCATAGCCATCTTTACTTCGTTAAAATTTTAATTTACTAAAGATTGTAAATGTGTAAAATATGGTTTGGTTTAATTTCACAAATTCTGAGATAAATATTTAGGGACATAAGTACACTAATGTGTATTGTCTCAAATACTTTTCATTAACTTCAGTGTCAAATTCTTAGCTACTGTGTGGCTAAATATTGTATTTTTTTCCCTATGGGGCAAAGTTCAAATCCAATTAGCTGTAATGAATATGTATTAGATCTCAACTCTCTCGGAGAGGTACAGTGATAAGTGTTGGAGGGAATTCAAAGATAATAAAAAAAGTGTCTCTGTTCTTGGTGATTTCAATCTATTATTAATGAAACATATGGAGCAGTTGCACATAGGAACCAGTTCGGTAGGACTTGACAATGAAGACAATAAGAAGATACAGGGGGAATAAAAGGCTTGAGATCCATCAAATTATGTTAATCTGGAAGGCGTCCTGAGTGAGATGGCATTTGACAGAGTCAACAGTTAGTTCTGGAGTAAGGGCCACATGCCCATGAGAGCTTTGGGAAATAAGAGGTCGTTCGTTGTCTTTGTTCTAAAAGAGGGTGTGCAGGTGGTAATGCTTAGAGGAGATCTGCTAATTGTTCCTTCACAACCTGCAGTGTTGATCAAAAGACTGTGCTAGATGATATAAAAAGACATAAACTGTGCCCTAACAAGGAAAATAGGCAGCCAAACAATTAATTTTAAAATTGTGATATTTGCGAACTGAAGGTTATTATATGAGATAAAAGCCACACAGAGAAAGGGTTACTCTGTTGGTAGCACAGGATCTGACAAGGGTGGTACTGATTCTGTGTGTGTGTGTGTGTGTGTGTGTGTGTGTGTGTATTTGTTTCAGGAAATATAATAGGAGAGATATTGTAGGGAGGCAAGATTTTTCACATAAAAGGGTGATAGTGTTATCACCTGCAGTCGTTCTGATTTTCTGTCGTTCGCCATCCTCCTACTTCAGTCATGGGCTCTATTCACTTGTCCTCATGTGCAAATCTCAGACGCACTAGATGAACTTCGGTCACTCATGAAGCACAGAGACTCCCACAAGCGGTGGAGACAAAGCACTGTTGGACTCAAATCAGACGTCTACCACATGGGTAGACTATTGCCCTGTTTATTTTGGGTTTTATTTTCTATTATTTTCCTGACAAACCATGGGGACACTTTGGACCAGATCTTCTCATTCAAGTACCTTTGCGGTTTTCTTATACCAATCGCTGTGCGAGTCCTTTCTCTCACAAAATGCTCTTGTGGTGGTACCACTCTCCAGACAAATCCTTCAGTTTAGAAACGGGTCTGGAGATACACAGACTTACTGTTGGACCTTTATTGCATGATTAAATACAATATGAATTTAAATTGTTAGTAAAATATCAGTAAAAGGTCCAAAATTGCT
>NW_012145745.1:1978775-1981491 GCF_000956105.1 Propithecus coquereli
CTCAACCAAAGTAGCTCCAAGTTTAACAGCTTGAAATGATTTCTTCCACCTAATATTTATTTTTAATGTAACAATTCATTGTTCATGAAAAATTTTGAACGGAATAGGCAATCACTAAATGTTTTGTTTCAAAATGCACCAGCAAGCAGGTCGCCAGCAGGTTTTGGAAAAACATCTCCTGTGCTTGACTGTTCCCCTTTCAAATAAAGAATTCTTCTTCCATTGTTACTTTTCAAACCTATCAGTCAGTATTTTCAACACTCTGTTTATATTTTTGAAAGGGAATAGGGGTCCCCAATTTCAAAGACCAGTTCTTCAGATTGCTTCCCCATAGTGCAACTAATGGTGGGGGCACCCTCCTCTCTGAATGTTGCCAGTCGTCTTTGTATGGCCAACACATATAAGTTGCTCCTTTCTGAAATGAAGCTGGGGCTTTCTTATGCTCCTTTAACACACTGCAACCCTTGACGTTAAAGGAAAAAAGTTGGTATCAACTGTGTAAGCCATAAGACTACATGTAATCCTACTGGATGCAGTGGTAGTATTAGACAAATGATTTTGTCTAATATTTTGTCTAATATGTCCAACACTTCCATATTGCCCTGTCCCCAGGAGAGTGCCTTGCACATAATAGGCCCTTGATGAATGTGTTTTTAATTCCCCACTAGCCCTCTTCTGTATGGTAATGTTAAAATATGATTTCACTCTAACTGGAAGATGTTTTAAAACCTTTCTGAAATTGAAGAAGGATGCAAATTTTAGAAGGATGCAAACGGTACATTCTTAATAACTAATAAAGATTTTAAATGACCCAAACTAAATCTTATTTTTCAAGAAATATTTAGTCGTATAGAAAGTTTGGCATTCAGTCAGAATGACTTCTTTATCCAAGCAGTTTTTACAATAATTTGAAAATGAAAACCAGCCAGCATTCAGTGATGATAGTTTACAGAAGTTTAACCAAAATGTTACTTTGTCACAAACAAAGAAACTATTCATTGCCTGTTAGGCATCGTCTCAACATCTGTCCACTATTGACTTGTCCATTTTTATACTGCTTTAGGATATGATATAAATAACATTTTCATTATTTTCTCTTTACTTTAAGATTGTCCTGTGTCCCAAGTTGGAATTGGCCCAGAAATGAGATAAATATGTTTTAAAGTAAGCCCTTTCATCATATGTTTACTATCATTTGTCAATCTGTTAGTTGGTTTAAAGCTTGGTATTATCTTTCAAACTAGAAATTAACATTTGTCCTTAGAGTAAAACAGTTCTGTAGCAGAGGTCATCGTTATATAAACTGTACATATGTATTCCTATATATGTATTATATGTATATATCACTAAGTAGAAAGTCCCAGGACTTGTGTTATAAAGTAAGTCTGTTATTTCTATAATGTGACTTAGGCACATATGCACATCTTTACTTTATTAAAATGAACATTTGTTACATTTTGATCTTCAGAGTACAATATTTAGTGACTACGAAATTCCAGATGAAGACTAGTAAAATATGCTTTGGTTGAATTGCAAAGTTTGAGAATTTGCAAAGCCATAATTACAGAGTCAACCCAAAAGTTTCATAAATTTTATGTAATCAATCATCCTTTCTTTAGACTGAATTGTATTTTAATTATCATGGGCAGATAGATATCCATGCTATTATTAACAAATCTTTCAAAAGTGAGTGGAATTCCTAAAACAAAAAAGTAAATATGTGATTTGAAGGAAAGAATATTAAAGACTTGGTTTGTGTCTCAGCTCTTTTTTCCAGCTTTATGCTCTTGGTAAAATTCTTTAATTTCTGTGAACTTCTACTTTCATGTCTACTTCTTACTTTTGTGTCTGTGAATGGGAAAAACACCTACATTTAGGGCTTTGTAAGATTAAGGCATGTAATTTATGAATTACACATACACCTGCTGTTATACAGGTCAAATATTACACATCTTTATCTCATTTGTTTGTGGTGAGGTAGAGATGGCAGTTCCATCTTTTTCTTTCTCCACTAATCAATGGACTTTGTGGCCATGATGATGATGATGAAGGTGATTTCCAGAATTTTATTTTAACGGATCATCTTGCCGTTGAACTTTTGCCTAACACTGATATACAGAAGCCATCTAGTTTCTTCCTGTCCCCAAATATTTTTGCATTAAAGGATTTTCCCTATCACAGCTGCACCCCTTGATTGACATAATAATATCCTGTGAGTAGCAGCCCCGCTGTTTGGATCATGTTTTGTTTTCTGTCAGCAGTATATCACAAGTATTTTCCTCAGTGGGCTAAACAGACCCCGAGTGGGAGGCTGATAAAAGCAGCCTCGTCTGCGTGCATCACTTTGAATGATTTCAGAGAGAAAAGAAGCAGCTGCGACAGTGTTCACACGAGCCACTCAGGGTGGTCTCATCTTTGTAGTCTAACAATAACAGTGTACCCTGGCTGCATTCCTCCACTGGAGGAGAGCAAAGTCGCCTAAGAGCCGTACATTTTTATTCCTTGACATGTCTTAAAATTGGATCTGTGATAAAAGAAATGACATCTTTACCACCCTGGGTAATTTGTCTTCAAAGTGAATGTAGAGAAGTGCTCTTTATGGATTTATTGCATGTCTGAATCAATATTTATTTTATAAAGATACTTGAACTAACATGTACCAGATTAGTATTTACATAAGCAATCTGAAGTTTTTTTATTTAACTAAAGAAACATT
>NW_012145745.1:1981541-1983124 GCF_000956105.1 Propithecus coquereli
ACATCTATTAATTTCAAATAAATTTGGATTCAGTAAATCTTTATCTACTGGAGCCTGGTTATTTGGTACTTCATAAAATGTACATTTGAAATAATGAATGATTAACTTATGATTTCTCTTGGGTAGGACTGTTTCTTACAAGAATAGTAAATTTTGGTTCCACTAATTCATGCACTTTAAAGCCAGTTGAAATGCCAAAGTGGCTTGGTTGTTTTTATCTTTGGCCACAGTTGGTGTTTTCTTTCTTTCTCCCAACAAGATGAGAGATTTGAAGGTTTTTTCTACTTGGGCCAAGCCAATACAAAGAAAATGAGAAAACCATAGATTTGGGTTTGACCTTACATGTGCTGTCATTTTATCTTCCCAAGTATAAAATCAAAACTTGTTCCTACTTCATTTAGATGATCTTTTCAAAACTTGTTCCTTAGTGCCGATTTAAAACAAAAAAAATCAGTTTCAATGACTTAGTTTCTTGTGTACAGCAGAAAGAATCCAGTTTGGTCTTTGTAAAGAAAGAGTGAAAGACTAGGAAGGAAGTATGTGTTGTATAGCCAGTGTTTCAAAGTTGGTAGTTTTTGCTTTTGTTTACTGTGTTTCTCATTCAGTCCAAATGTTCCTATCTATAACAAGCTTTGGAGAAGCACCTTTGTCCCCAGAGCTGGCCTCCAGGAAGGCTTGGATACTTACAAGTTTGGAGAAATGGGTACTGGCTGCCATCCACAGGAAAACAGAGCAAGTTTACAGAGCTCCTGCTGATTTCCTTGAAAGTACTCCCTCCTTATGCACTGCAGTAAGCCATTGAGTGTTACTAGGGACAGGCACTAAGCAGAAAGATTTTGAGATATCTATTCATCTTGCCCAGTCAGACAGTCCTTTAAATTTGAAGGGGAATGCCTGACCCTTAAGACAGGGTAGTTTATCGTATTTCCCACTCTGACAATTTGGAATGAAAGGACCCTTAAATTATTATTATTATTGGCTTAGAGGAATGGAGATTGCAACTGAAGTTTCTCAGTAGAAAATTCCTGACTCCAACCCTTGCATCACTCAGGAGCCAACCAGAACCTGTACTTAGTGGTCATATGATGTGGTTGATTGGTGGAGTTAGAATAAAGCTCATTTTTGTTGTTGTTGTTTGTTTTTTAAAATTCTGTTTTACTTCATTTTCATTCAATAAACTTACATTCAAAGGTAATGATCCTAAGAAGTTCTAATTTTATGATTAAAATATATGTGAACATGTTTGATGCCACCAATTTGGAATTAAATGTACAGATGATACACTAGAACCATCACTGATACAGTGACTACTTTAAAATGTGTCATAAATTGCATTTTCATGTAAATTTTGGTCAATGTGCTTTATAACATTTAGTTTTACAGCTTTTAGTTTCAGAAATATTAGTCATAAATCAATTAGCAAAACAGAATTTCACATTTTTGAGAAACTGTGAATAGTGTGATGCATTTTCTTTTGTTATCTCTGCTGTCTTGTCAAGAAATTATTTTTTCCTAGTTACAATATTGGTATTAGTCTGTCTGCATTACTATGAATCTTCACATTTCTCTATTTTTTTTTTTTT
>NW_012145745.1:1987084-1989380 GCF_000956105.1 Propithecus coquereli
GCTCTTATAATAGATAGCTATATATCAATAGATACAGAATATAAATAGATAGATGGTGGGTTATTACATATTGCATTACATTTCCAGTAGTTCTCTGTTGAACACTCATGAATGTAAAAATGTAAAAATTGAGCTCCCTGAGGGTGTGGCTATGTCTTTACATTTCTTCTATTTTATAATCTCACCATAACTCCCCCTACACCTCTCATTACCTGCTATCATACAAAGCATGTGGTAATGATGATGAATGAATAAAATAAAAAGTGAATATACCACATTATGCATTACATAAAATACAATATAAAATAATATTCATATGAATGAAATTGATCATCCATGTGTTCAACCATGAAAGTCTGTATTTCTGAGCACCTGTAAACAAAAAGAAGCATTAAAACCTTTTAGAGGTCGCAAGAGATCATAGAGTAAAATACTAATTTCATTTTTAGTGAATAAATATGTCTCAATAAGTTATTTCAGTTTTTATTATGAAATTTAGGCAGATGTACAACCTCTCTAATAAAAATTATCATTTACTAATTTAAATTGATACAAATTCCTACAGAGCAAGAAAATCTATGAAATAAACTCTGGGGTAAATTTATATCTTAACTTAGATACTATTTAGACAATTTTCATTCTTTAGTAACGAAACAATGGAATCAATGGAATTTTAATGGAAATCATTTTACTAATACACTCATTAGCATTAACTAAATGAGTTATATTTACATTTCACCTGTATTTGGTAACATTAGATTCTCACACAAAGAGGAGATGTTCTTTTAACTACTCATAACTACTCATTCTTACAGATTGTACTTCTTTTAGTAAAGAGAAACAAAATATTTTATCTCCTCATTGCAGCTCAGATGTGGAATGTTAACGACTAAGGCATAAATCGTTGAACGCTGCTGGCATGTGCCCTGTGGATACGTTTGAATCAAGGGCTTGTACAAAGGGCTCAGACCTTCTCCTAGGGGGTTGTCATTTCTATGGATGCTCTTGTTCCTTGTGGCGAACAGCCTCAGAAGACATCTTGACGTTGCTTGTCAACTTCAACAGATTAATGAAGTAATGGGGCCATATATCCCTTCCCCTTCACTTATGAAAGGAAACGCTAACTAATTCATAGAGCTCTAAGATTATTTCCTTTTGCCCTTTGGCATTAGTTTCTTTTGTAGTCTTTTAATCTTTAAATGCATAAATCCAACCAGAATTTTTTTAAGTTAGCCCTCGTGGGGGGGAAACCCCTGTATTACTATGAGTGGGTATTTAGGAAAAAAGGAAATAAAATTTTAAGTGATATTTAGCCTTTTTTCTTTAGAAAAATTATATTTAAGTTTCTATTTTCTAAATAATCGGGATTTTTTACTGTGTGTAAATTGACTGCTATGTTGTAAGGAATGAGTTTCTATTACCATGTATATCCACATTTTTCATCTTTTGTGGAATTTGGTGTGGGTTTATGGGCATGAGGAGCTAAAATTGGGCACACCTGTAACGCAACTCAAGCATTACAGAAGTGATCCATGTAACCCAAAACATTTGTACCCCCTTAATATTTTGAAATTGAAACATTTTTAAAAATTATATCTGGTAGAAAAAAAGCAAGCAACTAGAAGTGGAAAGTAAATCCATTCACTTTCTCTAGAACTCACATTCTAGGTATTATAAATCATACCAATGTGTTCGCTGTACAAAACATGTTTGAGTATTTTACCATTGTTTTATTTAGAAAATATTTAATTGTGCAATAGTAATGATCGCCGTTGTTCATTTACCCATGTTACATTTATGATCAGACTTAGTGGCCAAATGTTCAACAAATGATTGAAGCAGCAGCACAAACATCTACTTAGCGTTTACCAGGTTCTGCTCCAGCACATTGACACAGAAGTAGCACATTTAATGCCCCCAACAGTCCTGTGAGGTAGGTAGTTCTACTCTCCCCGTTTTCCTGATGAGAAAAGAGAATCATAGACAGGTGGAGATAATCCACCCAAGGTCATTAAAGCCAAGTGCAAAAAATCTTCTTACTCTAGAATTAGGTTACTTGTTAAATATCTTTGATTTTAATGGATATTATTGTTTTCCTAATTGAGTCATCTAAATTAGAATGCTAAGCTGCTAATACATACCATCGGCCAATTTAACTGGGTTCATACATCTTTGTTAAGTGGGATATTTTTAGACAATATACTGCTTATATATTCAAATGCAAATAATCTAATTCACTGTGACTTTTCATACTGCTACTCAATAAATCAGTCAATGGGTAGTGTAAGATATATCA
>NW_012145745.1:1994036-2001640 GCF_000956105.1 Propithecus coquereli
TCTTAGCAGTTCATCATTGAGAATATGGGGCCCTGGACCAACAGTTGGTAGTGAAGTTGGAGGTACATGCATTGATTTGAGGTGTGTTGAAGAGATAATACTGGTGTTTTTTGGTGATGAACTGGAGGATGATGGAAGTGGCAAGGATAATGGCTCAGTTTCCTCCTTGAACAGCTAAGTGGATCGTGAGTTCGGGAGCATTCAAGGGGGGAAAATAACAAGAAGACAGTAAATTAGTTTGGGTTCTGTTAAATGTGTGGTCACTTTGAAACACCCAATGGAAATATCCAGCAGGCAGATGGATATGTGATCTGGGGCACAGCAGAGTAGTCTAGTTGAAATTTAGATCCGGAGTTCGGTATTCATGAAAGTAGCCATGAACTTGGATATGTTATCCAAAAGAGAGTGGACTCTCTTTGCATATTAAACATCATCATTCAAGCTCAAAACTTCAACTTAATAAAGTTGACTCCTCTTCTTCTTTCTTTCTTGCTCCCTATATGTAAATCAGTTGCCAAGTCTTATCAGTTTTACTCTCTATTACCTTTCTTATTTGTGTCACCATTTCTATTTCCAATAGTCTAATTAGAGTCTTGTTATTTCTGACTAGAGCTATTATATATTTAAGGGTAGCAAGATTGGTTGCCAAGATTAATAGACTGTTGCAGTAAGCTAGGAGAGTTATGGCTGTCATTTGAAAATAATTATTAATATTAGCTGTAGGGAGAGGAGAGTGAGTAGATTTAAGAAATAAAGGATATGAGAAAGGAGAATGGAAAATGAATATTTGTCTAGAATTAGTAGGAGAAACATTAGAATTGCCTTAACATATAAGTAGACTAGAACTTTTTCCTCTTTATTTTTAACATAGCAAGTATGTATCAAATGACACCAAATTATTTTACTATACTACTCTACAAAGCATCATCTACCCATAACAATTCTTTCAGATAATATTGATTTGAACCAATTTTTGGAAGAGCTAGGAATTAAGTATTTGCCAGACACTTTCCTAAACACTTCATATATAGTAAAGCATTTTATGTTTATAAAAATTCTATGAAACACATCACATACTACAGATGAGGAAATGAAGACATAAAAGTTCTGGAGGGTCTTTCCCAAGGTCACACAATTTGTAACTGTCAGAAGTAGACTTGAACCCAGGTGTTCTGGTTCCAGAGTCTATACTTTAATCCAGGAAAGTAAAGGATTGTGTATGTTTTAAGCACCTACTAATGTGCTAAGAACTATGGAATGTATGAAAATATGTATGAGTCTATATTTAAATAAACATAGTTTATTTTTATTTATTCTATTTTATATAAATTTAAGGGGAACAAGTACAATTTTGTTACAAGCATATATTGTGTAGTGGTGAAGTCCGGGCTTTTAGTGTATCCATGACGCAACTAGTGTACGTTGTACCCATTAGGCAATTTCTCATCATCCATGCCCCGCTCACCTTCCCACTCTTCTGAATCTCCAGTGTCTATCATTTCACACTCTATATTCACATGTACACATGTTTTAGCTTTCACTTTTAAGTGAGAACATGTGGTATTTGACTTTCTGTTTCAGGGTGGTTTCACTTGAGATAATGGCCTCCAGTTCCATCCATGTTGCTACAAACGAACGATATGATTTCATTCTTTTTTATGGCTGAATAGTATTCCATTGTGTGTTTATACCACATTTCCTTTATCCAGTCATTCATTGATGGACACTTAGGTTGATTCTATATCTTTGCTATTGTCAGTAGTGCTGTAATTATCATACAAGGACAGGTATCTTTTTGATGTAGTGATTTCTTTTCCTTTGGGTGGATACCCAGTAGTGGAATTGCTGGATCAAATGGTAGTTTTACTTTTAGTTCTTTGAGAAATAATCAAATGTTTCCTGTAGAGGTTTTATATATAGTTTAAATATAAGGTCGGGGGGGGGAAGAATACATTCTGTAATTAATTTTTAAACCATATATCATAGAAAGTTAAGTTATTTTGTTGTTTAACGTCAGTTGAGTTCAATAAGAGATTGCCGAAATGAAAAAGATTCTAGTTTCTTGTAGGGGAAACTCAAGGGTGACCATTGATATTTATAATCATACATTTATAACATTCACCTTTCCTTAAGTAGCATGTAAGAAATTGCTGCAAAGCAGTGTATAGAAAAATTGGGTTTGGTGACTTTTGCCAACAAATGTGCCAATGTTTTAAATCAGGGGAAGTGTGTGGAAGCTCTACTCAGTCTCAGGTAGGCAGATATGAATAGAAAGGGAAAAGGCAATTTCCTACCTAATGGTATGGAACTCTTTAAATCTGCCAGTCCAGTTTTTTACCCCTTCTGTTTTCGTTTTTATAAGACTTTCTAAATAGGCAATTTAGTATTTGTTACTAGTTTTGAAATTATTTTTCTGGAGCCAATATGAAGTGCTAAGTATTTATAGACAGAAACTTTGGCAAAGAATATAGAGGATCTTGAAATGGTCTTTCACTGTGGTAGAAGAGCTTGAATAGACTGAAGTGCAAATCCAGATTTGTAGAGAGTAGTGTGGGTTTGTGGAAATAAGGTACATGATTGAGAAAGTCATTTTTTCCAGCACGACTACATGATTGTTCAATAGCTCTGTTTTTTATTTGACTCACTTGGAGGGAAGCTCCATAGCATTAGTAGTAAACAATTTATGTGGTTAAAATATGAAAAAGACAAAGAAAAGCAAACTAAAAAGATGTTTTAGAGTAGGATCGGAATTGAGCCAATGAGCCTGACTGGTAGAGTCTTTGGAGGGAAGCCAGGTAGTCTGTGATATTTCTCTAGTTAGGACGTGTGTGTGTGTGTGTGTGTGTGTGTGTATGAGATAAAAAAAAATGTTAACTCTTTCTGTTGAATTTGAGACATTTCTGATTCTGAAACTCAAAACCAAATGCAAATTAAGATTTTTTAAAAGTATGATTAAAAAAATACCACATGCACACATGACATTTGGCAATGCCTTAGATCTCTCTAAAATGTCAGGATAGGAAAATATCCAAAACCTCTTTTTTTGAGAAAAAGAGAAAGTTGGATTCTAGCCAAATGCATGCTGGGGAGTTCTCTAAGACTTTCTGGAAACTGTACTTTTTAAGGCAATCATGTTTTCCATACTTTCATGGCTCCAAACATTACTTGAATGAATTTAAAGTTTCATCTATTTGTGCCTTGTTGCTGTACATCCTTTCTGACCTCAATGGTCAAGTTTCACTTTGGCGAGGTGACAAAAGAAAAATATTGTGTTTGGCACGTGCAATCTTAGAATACTTTAAGAATGAATATGCCAAGGGAGAGTCATATTATGTAGCTTGAATTATATTTTTCATGCATGATATATACATCTCCCTATGTTAGACAAATATATGTCAGCCTTTTGCTTTTTCATTAAAATAAATACCCATCAGATACTTGATATAAATATGCTGTGGTCAGAGGGCATAAGTGAGATGTGATTTCAGGTAAATAACACAAAATCAGCAGACCTCTAATAGGAACTTAATGTTTCAAATCTTATCAACATATGTTTTTTAAAAAGAAGAGAGAATAACTGTCTACAATCAGAAATGACCAAGAAGAAAAACGCCTAGCTTTCCTGCAACGATTTGGGAGATTACTATCACCTGTATTAATTAATTCATTCTGTTGTTTAATATAAATGGCAAAAGTGTTGCCATGCCATTGAGTTTTTTAAAATTCTGGTAAAATATACATAACATAAAATTTGCCATTTAAACCATTTTAAGTGTATAGTTCTGTGGCATTAAGTACATTCACACTGCTATATAACCATCACTACCAGCTACCTTCAGAATGTTTTCATCTTCCCAAACTGAAACTCTGTACCCCTTAAACACTACCTCTCCACCCCGTTCCCAGACCCCGCAACCACCATACTGCTTTCTGTTTCTATGAATTTCACTATTTTAGGTAACTTACATAAATGGAATCATACAGTATTTTTCCTTTTTGTTCCTTCTCATCTGGAGAAGATATCACTTTTTATTTTGAACTTACTTTCATTTAGATTGGACTTTTTTATATTTTTAAGTTTTTTAAATTTTTCTTCCTTGAGGATGTGACTGTAATTTGTGTTGTGTCTGGTTCCTTGTCTTCAATTTTTGGGTGGTTTCAGGGGGCCAAAACTCTGCATGAGCTTCTTCATTATAGATAGCCTTTGTGTAATGGCTTTCTCAAATGCTGATTGTCGTCGAGATCTACTGGGCAGAAGAGCAGGCTCACTACCTTCTACAGGACTGGGATTGTGGTTGTCTCAGGAAGCTTATTTGGTTCTCCTGCACTGTTTACTTCTCACGAAAGGTTTTATATTGTGTTATGCGGTTCAACCTCCAAGCCAGTAGGTGGCACTTATAGGTAAGAGCTGGGTGCAGTAGAAGCTGACGGGTGTGTGTTTGATCTTTGTTTATTGGGAGGGGGTCTGTGTTGTCTCAGGTGATGAACTGGGCTGGGGAACGCCCAATGTCCTAAATTTCCTGCTCTGTGGGGGACAAAACTGGGAGGAACTGGACTGCCAATCTCACCCATGGAGACCACAGTGATGAGTGCAGGCTCTAGCCCTGTCGGGGGTGATGGGGGAAGCGCCTGGTAAATTGCACCTAGGTCTCCACCAGGGGCAGCAGGGAGAGGGCTGTATCAGCTCCATGTCTTAGGCCGGCAGGAATACAATCCACTTCCCTGTCATGCCCCTGTCCCAGGACTTAACGATTTTCAGTTCATTTAGACACTGTCATCTACCTTCAGGCCACAATGTCACAGAAGTTGCAGAAAAAGCCTGTCCCACAGCGCTCTGCCTAAATGGTTTGGAAGCGGAACGTCTTCCCTCCGTCCACAACAGACAGCTTTGCAGCAATCCTGTACTTCTCCGGGGAATGCTGCTGCTCTGTGTAGATGGGGAGAGGGGCCCCACCTCTCAGCACGTGTGAGTGGGTATTAGCTATGGAGTTGCTGGCGATCTGGGTCAGCCTCGCCGTAGATCCCTAGGAGAGTGTTCAGGTGCCAGCAGTGGGGAACTAGCTTAGATAATCCCCACTCCCTAGGCCCCTGGACGGCAGGCTCAGTTCCTGGTAGGACCAGACCAGAACCAGGCTGGCGCGCTTGTCCCCACAGCTATCCTGTGAACTAATAAAGGGAGAATTCACTCATTATTGAGGGGAGGGCACTAAGCCATTCCTGAAAGATCCGCCTATACGACCCAAACACCTCCCACCAGGCCCCACATTCAATATTGGGGATCAAATTTTAGCATGAGATTTGGGATGGCCAAACATCCAAACCGTATCAGCAGGCCCCTCTCTGGAGGTGAGCAGCTGCGGGGTGCGTGGTCCGCTAGCACCCCAGCCCTCAGCGGCAGGTGGAGGTCTCTGCCCTTGGGGCACATAAAAGCATCTGGCTTCCCCATCCCTCCTTGCCTGGCAACAGCAGCAGCAGTGGTAGCGGTTGCAATGGCTCGAACCTCTGGGGACTGGGCTCCCATAACGGTGCTGAGCTACAGTTGAAATGCCCTGGTGGAGCAGGGTGGTTGTGCCACAGGCCTGTCACCAGGGAGTGCAGGTCCCCTCATTGGAGGCAGGCAGCTGAGGAGCTTGTGGTCTGCTTACACTCTCATCCCTCAACAGCGGTGGCAGTCTCTGTCCTTAGCGCATGCAAAAGCGCCCAGCTTCTCTTCTCCCTCCCGGGCCTGCTGTGTTCTTAATCTAGGATCTAGAGCTAAGAATCTCTGTTCTCATGGATTTTTTATGTAGTCAAAGATTTTTTTTAAAATTCTAAATCTGAAAGCTTTGCTATTTAAAATAAAAATAGCTTTGCTATTTTTTTTATAAAATGTTAGCTTTTTATTATATTAAAATTTAGAAACTACACAAAAGAACAAATCAGGAATGATCACCAGTAATAATTTGGTATAAGTAATTGAAATCCTTTTTTCCTATAAGAGTTGAAGTATGTTTTGTGTAATTTTCCTATAAAATTACAAAGTTGAAGCATATTTTGTGTAAAAGAGAATGATTTTATTTAAATCTATTATTTAAATTTCGATTTAGTGAAATAACAATAATTCCACGAATTGTTCGAATCAGAATTGCCATGATGTAGCTTTACATATATAAAGGAAGTCAACATGAGGAATATCTACTTTTGTTTTTATCTTCATTTTTATCTTAATTACTCTAACAGAGAGAAATTTTATCTAAAAGGAGATGTAGAAATCAGAATACGGATTAGATTTCTAAAAGAAGTATAATATTTATTACTGTGTGCCCAAAATGCTCCTACTTTAAATGAAGCTTTATTTCTAAAATTATAATCTATGTTTATATATGCATATATGTTTTTATTGAATATTTGCGTTCTGTTGGTAACAAATGAAACTTTAACAGTATACTATTAAGTAATACTAATGCTACTATCAGCTCTCTTTTAATGAATACTGTGTGCCAGATACTATTCTATGAGCCTCATCCTTCATTTCATTTAAACATCATGACAAACAACCATACCAGGGAAGTACTTTTATTATCTTAAAATTACTGATGAAGAAATGGGGGTACACGGAGTTTAAAAAATTTCTGGAGTCACACAGGCAAAAATGACATAGGCAGGATTTAAGCTAACTAATAGGACTATAGCATCCACACCTTTCTTTAGAAATTAATTGAGGGCAAGAAACAACCCTTCTTTAGTGTGTAATTTCAAACAGCATCTATATAAAGACAATAAATGTATTAGAAAATAGTGAGAACTGTATACATTTGATTTTAGATTATTTCTTCTTTAAATAAATTAGGATAATTGGCATATTTGTTACAAGGTGAATGTTGAGAAAAATCTCAGTTCTAATCACAGACCTCTACTAACCCTGAAATTGGGGCTACCATTCCCCAATGTTAAGTCTTTGGCCTGGGACTTGTTATTGCAAGGTATCAGATGAAATGATCTCAACAGCTTTTGCCAATTTTAAAATCCTTTTCTCACTTCTATGTTATCCCTCGTCTGTGAGTCATATAGAGCAAGTGATGGCTTCAGTCTTCTGCAAATGTTTTTCTTACATTCTTAGTTGTAAAGTGAAACTGAGTTTAATGAAATAATGTAAACCTATAGTCACATTTGAATGTCTTTGAAGTTACATCATTCCAGATTTGCTGACAAGCAAATGCCCTATTTTCAAAGTGATGAAGCATCAGTGAAAATCAGTGAGCTTGACAATATTCCATAAGAAACTACTAAAAATATTCTTTGGAAAACTCAAAAAGGGAGGTGCTATCTATAAGGAGCCAGCTTGGCTTCCAAATGAATAAGTTATGTGAAATAAGATTCACTTCCTTATTCTATAGACATTAATTGCAAAAGGCTTCTTACCTATTTTTTACGAGCTTTTGCAAGATATAATTCACATGCCATAAAGTTCACCCCTTTGAAGGGTACAATTTTAGTATATTGACAGGGCAGTTCAGATTGAACCTTATTTTCTCTTTTTGCTTGTTCAAGAGCATCTCGCCCAGTAAAGTGTGCAATATTGACATTCTATCTTGCTGAATAAACCACTTAATAAATACAAGGGT
>NW_012145745.1:2001690-2027739 GCF_000956105.1 Propithecus coquereli
AGTGAGTAGATTTAAGAAATAAAGGATATGAGAAAGGAGAATGGAAAATGAATATTTGTCTAGAATTAGTAGGAGAAACATTAGAATTGCCTTAACATATAAGTAGACTAGAACTTTTTCCTCTTTATTTTTAACATAGCAAGTATGTATCAAATGACACCAAATTATTTTACTATACTACTCTACAAAGCATCATCTACCCATAACAATTCTTTCAGATAATATTGATTTGAACCAATTTTTGGAAGAGCTAGGAATTAAGTATTTGCCAGACACTTTCCTAAACACTTCATATATAGTAAAGCATTTTATGTTTATAAAAATTCTGTGAAACACATCACATACTACAGATGAGGAAATGAAGACATAAAAGTTCTGGAGGGTCTTTCCCAAGGTCACACAATTTGTAACTGTCAGAAGTAGACTTGAACCCAGGTGTTCTGGTTCCAGAGTCTATACTTTAATCCAGGAAAGTAAAGGATTGTGTATGTTTTAAGCACCTACTAATGTGCTAAGAACTATGGAATGTATGAAAATATGTATGAGTCTATATTTAAATAAACATAGTTTATTTTTATTTATTCTATTTTATATAAATTTAAGGGGAACAAGTACAATTTTGTTACAAACATATATTGTGTAGTGGTGAAGTCTGGACTTTTAGTGTATCCATGACGCAACTAGCGTACGTTGTACCCATTAGGCAATTTCTCATCATCCATGCCCCGCTCACCTTCCCACTCTTCTGAATCTCCAGTGTCTATCATTTCACACTCTATATTCACATGTACACATGTTTTAGCTTTCACTTTTAAGTGAGAACATGTGGTATTTGACTTTCTGTTTCAGGGTGGTTTCACTTGAGATAATGGCCTCCAGTTCCATCCATGTTGCTACAAACGAACGATATGATTTCATTCTTTTTTATGGCTGAATAGTATTCCATTGTGTGTTTATACCACATTTCCTTTATCCAGTCATTCATTGATGGACACTTAGGTTAATTCTATATCTTTGCTATTGTCAGTAGTGCTGTAATTATCATACAAGGACAGGTATCTTTTTGATGTAGTGATTTCTTTTCCTTTGGGTGGATACCCAGTAGTGGAATTGCTGGATCAAATGGTAGTTTTACTTTTAGTTCTTTGAGAAATAATCAAATGTTTCCTGTAGAGGTTTTATATATAGTTTAAATATAAGGTCGGGGGGGGGAAGAATACATTCTGTAATTAATTTTTAAACCATATATCATAGAAAGTTAAGTTATTTTGTTGTTTAACGTCAGTTGAGTTCAATAAGAGATTGCCGAAATGAAAAAGATTCTAGTTTCTTGTAGGGGAAACTCAAGGGTGACCATTGATATTTATAATCATACATTTATAACATTCACCTTTCCTTAAGTAGCATGTAAGAAATTGCTGCAAAGCAGTGTATAGAAAAATTGGGTTTGGTGACTTTTGCCAACAAATGTGCCAATGTTTTAAATCAGGGGAAGTGTGTGGAAGCTCTACTCAGTCTCAGGTAGGCAGATATGAATAGAAAGGGAAAAGGCAATTTCCTACCTAATGGTATGGAACTCTTTAAATCTGCCAGTCCAGTTTTTTACCCCTTCTGTTTTCGTTTTTATAAGACTTTCTAAATAGGCAATTTAGTATTTGTTACTAGTTTTGAAATTATTTTTCTGGAGCCAATATGAAGTGCTAAGTATTTATAGACAGAAACTTTGGCAAAGAATATAGAGGATCTTGAAATGGTCTTTCACTGTGGTAGAAGAGCTTGAATAGACTGAAGTGCAAATCCAGATTTGTAGAGAGTAGTGTGGGTTTGTGGAAATAAGGTACATGATTGAGAAAGTCATTTTTTCCAGCACGACTACATGATTGTTCAATAGCTCTGTTTTTTATTTGACTCACTTGGAGGGAAGCTCCATAGCATTAGTAGTAAACAATTTATGTGGTTAAAATATGAAAAAGACAAAGAAAAGCAAACTAAAAAGATGTTTTAGAGTAGGATCGGAATTGAGCCAATGAGCCTGACTGGTAGAGTCTTTGGAGGGAAGCCAGGTAGTCTGTGATATTTCTCTAGTTAGGACGTGTGTGTGTGTGTGTGTGTGTGTGTGTGTGAGATAAAAAAAAATGTTAACTCTTTCTGTTGAATTTGAGACATTTCTGATTCTGAAACTCAAAACCAAATGCAAATTAAGATTTTTTAAAAGTATGATTAAAAAAATACCACATGCACACATGACATTTGGCAATGCCTTAGATCTCTCTAAAATGTCAGGATAGGAAAATATCCAAAACCTCTTTTTTTGAGAAAAAGAGAAAGTTGGATTCTAGCCAAATGCATGCTGGGGAGTTCTCTAAGACTTTCTGGAAACTGTACTTTTTAAGGCAATCATGTTTTCCATACTTTCATGGCTCCAAACATTACTTGAATGAATTTAAAGTTTCATCTATTTGTGCCTTGTTGCTGTACATCCTTTCTGACCTCAATGGTCAAGTTTCACTTTGGCGAGGTGACAAAAGAAAAATATTGTGTTTGGCACGTGCAATCTTAGAATACTTTAAGAATGAATATGCCAAGGGAGAGTCATATTATGTAGCTTGAATTATATTTTTCATGCATGATATATACATCTCCCTATGTTAGACAAATATATGTCA
Source organism: Propithecus coquereli (assembly GCF_000956105.1). Classification (NCBI taxonomy): domain Eukaryota; kingdom Metazoa; phylum Chordata; class Mammalia; order Primates; family Indriidae; genus Propithecus; species Propithecus coquereli. Next base: position 2,004,357 of record NW_012145745.1, read on the forward strand.
GCCTTTTGCTTTTTCATTAAAATAAATACCCATCAGATACTTGATATAAATATGCTGTGGTCAGAGGGCATAAGTGAGATGTGATTTCAGGTAAATAACACAAAATCAGCAGACCTCTAATAGGAACTTAATGTTTCAAATCTTATCAACATATGTTTTTTAAAAAGAAGAGAGAATAACTGTCTACAATCAGAAATGACCAAGAAGAAAAACGCCTAGCTTTCCTGCAACGATTTGGGAGATTACTATCACCTGTATTAATTAATTCATTCTGTTGTTTAATATAAATGGCAAAAGTGTTGCCATGCCATTGAGTTTTTTAAAATTCTGGTAAAATATACATAACATAAAATTTGCCATTTAAACCATTTTAAGTGTATAGTTCTGTGGCATTAAGTACATTCACACTGCTATATAACCATCACTACCAGCTACCTTCAGAATGTTTTCATCTTCCCAAACTGAAACTCTGTACCCCTTAAACACTACCTCTCCACCCCGTTCCCAGACCCCGCAACCACCATACTGCTTTCTGTTTCTATGAATTTCACTATTTTAGGTAACTTACATAAATGGAATCATACAGTATTTTTCCTTTTTGTTCCTTCTCATCTGGAGAAGATATCACTTTTTATTTTGAACTTACTTTCATTTAGATTGGACTTTTTTATATTTTTAAGTTTTTTAAGTTTTTCTTCCTTGAGGATGTGACTGTAATTTGTGTTGTGTCTGGTTCCTTGTCTTCAATTTTTGGGTGGTTTCAGGGGGCCAAAACTCTGCATGAGCTTCTTCATTATAGATAGCCTTTGTGTAATGGCTTTCTCAAATGCTGATTGTCGTCGAGATCTACTGGGCAGAAGAGCAGGCTCACTACCTTCTACAGGACTGGGATTGTGGTTGTCTCAGGAAGCTTATTTGGTTCTCCTGCACTGTTTACTTCTCACGAAAGGTTTTATATTGTGTTATGCGGTTCAACCTCCAAGCCAGTAGGTGGCACTTATAGGTAAGAGCTGGGTGCAGTAGAAGCTGACGGGTGTGTGTTTGATCTTTGTTTATTGGGAGGGGGTCTGTGTTGTCTCAGGTGATGAACTGGGCTGGGGAACGCCCAATGTCCTAAATTTCCTGCTCTGTGGGGGACAAAACTGGGAGGAACTGGACTGCCAATCTCACCCATGGAGACCACAGTGATGAGTGCAGGCTCTAGCCCTGTCGGGGGTGATGGGGGAAGCGCCTGGTAAATTGCACCTAGGTCTCCACCAGGGGCAGCAGGGAGAGGGCTGTATCAGCTCCATGTCTTAGGCCGGCAGGAATACAATCCACTTCCCTGTCATGCCCCTGTCCCAGGACTTAACGATTTTCAGTTCATTTAGACACTGTCATCTACCTTCAGGCCACAACGTCACAGAAGTTGCAGAAAAAGCCTGTCCCACAGCGCTCTGCCTAAATGGTTTGGAAGCGGAACGTCTTCCCTCAGTCCACAACAGACAGCTTTGCAGCAATCCTGTACTTCTCCGGGGAATGCTGCTGCTCTGTGTAGATGGGGAGAGGGGCCCCACCTCTCAGCACGTGTGAGTGGGTATTAGCTATGGAGTTGCTGGCGATCAGGGTCAGCCTCGCCGTAGATCCCTAGGAGAGTGTTCAGGTGCCAGCAGTGGGGAACTAGCTTAGATAATCCCCACTCCCTAGGCCCCTGGACGGCAGGCTCAGTTCCTGGTAGGACCAGACCAGAACCAGGCTGGCGCGCTTGTCCCCACAGCTATCCTGTGAACTAATAAAGGGAGAATTCACTCATTATTGAGGGGAGGGCACTAAGCCATTCCTGAAAGATCCGCCTATACGACCCAAACACCTCCCACCAGGCCCCACATTCAATATTGGGGATCAAATTTTAGCATGAGATTTGGGATGGCCAAACATCCAAACCGTATCAGCAGGCCCCTCTCTGGAGGTGAGCAGCTGCGGGGTGCGTGGTCCGCTAGCACCCCAGCCCTCAGCGGCAGGTGGAGGTCTCTGCCCTTGGGGCACATAAAAGCATCTGGCTTCCCCATCCCTCCTTGCCTGGCAACAGCAGCAGCAGTGGTAGCGGTTGCAATGGCTCGAACCTCTGGGGACTGGGCTCCCATAACGGTGCTGAGCTACAGTTGAAATGCCCTGGTGGAGCAGGGTGGTTGTGCCACAGGCCTGTCACCAGGGAGTGCAGGTCCCCTCATTGGAGGCAGGCAGCTGAGGAGCTTGTGGTCTGCTTACACTCTCATCCCTCAGCAGCGGTGGCAGTCTCTGTCCTTAGCGCATGCAAAAGCGCCCAGCTTCTCTTCTCCCTCCTGGGCCTGCTGTGTTCTTAATCTAGGATCTAGAGCTAAGAATCTCTGTTCTCATGGATTTTTTATGTAGTCAAAGATTTTTTTTAAAATTCTAAATCTGAAAGCTTTGCTATTTAAAATAAAAATAGCTTTGCTATTTTTTTTATAAAATGTTAGCTTTTTATTATATTAAAATTTAGAAACTACACAAAAGAACAAATCAGGAATGATCACCAGTAATAATTTGGTATAAGTAATTGAAATCCTTTTTTCCTATAAAAGTTGAAGTATGTTTTGTGTAATTTTCCTATAAAATTACAAAGTTGAAGCATATTTTGTGTAAAAGAGAATGATTTTATTTAAATCTATTATTTAAATTTCGATTTAGTGAAATAACAATAATTCCACGAATTGTTCAAATCAGAATTGCCATGATGTAGCTTTACATATATAAAGGAAGTCAACACGAGGAATATCTACTTTTGTTTTTATCTTCATTTTTATCTTAATTACTCTAACAGAGAGAAATTTTATCTAAAAGGAGATGTAGAAATCAGAATACGGATTAGATTTCTAAAAGAAGTATAATATTTATTACTGTGTGCCCAAAATGCTCCTACTTTAAATGAAGCTTTATTTCTAAAATTATAATCTATGTTTATATATGCATATATGTTTTTATTGAATATTTGTGTTCTGTTGGTAACAAATGAAACTTTAACAGTATACTATTCAGTAATACTAATGCTACTCTCAGCTCTCTTTTAATGAATACTGTGTGCCAGATACTATTCTATGAGCCTCATCCTTCATTTCATTTAAACATCATGACAAACAACCGTACCAGGGAAGTACTTTTATTATCTTAAAATTACTGATGAAGAAATGGGGGTACACGGAGTTTAAAAAATTTCTGGAGTCACACAGGCAAAAATGACATAGGCAGGATTTAAGCTAACTAATAGGACTATAGCATCCACACCTTTCTTTAGAAATTAATTGAGGGCAAGAAACAACCCTTCTTTAGTGTGTACTTTCAAACAGCATCTATATAAAGACAATAAATGTATTAGAAAATAGTGAGAACTGTATACATTTGATTTTAGATTATTTCTTCTTTAAATAAATTAGGATAATTGGCATATTTGTTACAAGGTGAATGTTGAGAAAAATCTCAGTTCTAATCACAGACCTCTACTAACCCTGAAATTGGGGCTACCATTCCCCAATGTTAAGTCTTTGGCCTGGGACTTGTTATTCCAAGGTATCAGATGAAATGATCTCAACAGCTTTTGCCAATTTTAAAATCCTTTTCTCACTTCTATGTTATCCCTCGTCTGTGAGTCATATAGAGCAAGTGATGGCTTCAGTCTTCTGCAAATGTTTTTCTTACATTCTTAGTTGTAAAGTGAAACTGAGTTTAATGAAATAATGTAAACCTATAGTCACATTTGAATGTCTTTGAAGTTACATCATTCCAGATTTGCTGACAAGCAAATGCCCTATTTTCAAAGTGATGAAGCATCAGTGAAAATCAGTGAGCTTGACAATATTCCATAAGAAACTACTAAAAATATTCTTTGGAAAACTCAAAAAGGGAGGTGCTATCTATAAGGAGCCAGCTTGGCTTCCAAATGAATAAGTTATATGAAATAAGATTCACTTCCTTATTCTATAGACATTAATTGCAAAAGGCTTCTTACCTATTTTTTACGAGCTTTTGCAAGATATAATTCACATGCCATAAAGTTCACCCCTTTGAAGGGTACAATTTTAGTATATTGACAGGGCAGTTCAGATTGAACCTTATTTTCTCTTTTTGCTTGTTCAAGAGCATCTCGCCCAGTAAAGTGTGCAATATTGACATTCTATCTTGCTGAATAAACCACTTAATAAATACAAGGGTATAGCAGAAGGGGCCAGATAATCCTAGCTAAACTCAGATGAAATAGCTTGTAAAAACAGAAGGAATAATTAAATATTCAGATATAAATTCTAGAAAAATACAAATAAATAATTCAAAAAATATTTATTTATAGGCTTTTTAGCATCAGATAAGTGGTAAAATAAAACATTTATTCCTTATATATCTTGAATAACTTTATGTGTAGCTTAAATTCATAGGCATACCTTGTCATCTTCAGAGCAAAATGAATTAACATTCCCGAGTTCTTTTTTTTTTCTTTTTAATAGATTATCACTCGAGAAAAGGCTGCATCATAACATTTAATGACAAAGTGTGAAATTTTCCTATAGGCCTTAGTGATTTAGCAGCTCATAAAACCAAAGAAAGGAGAGTATGATCATTATTTTAGATTCCTTCTTTGTGACTCTAAATTCTTAAGTACAGGAAGAACATTTTCACTAGCAACTTTCTTTGTCTTAAAATTTAATAGCACAACACATTTAGAAAAGCAGCTAAATTATTTCTCATGTATATGTTTGGCTGGGGCAGTTATTGCAACATAAAAGACAAACAAAGCATGAATTTTTAATTTTCTATCCTGTTTCCCCTGTGCCTCTGATGAGCTGTAGTGTTCATCTTCATGTCACTGAATGGCCATCCTTTATGTACTTGCCCAGGCCTTGGCAACCAACTTGGTGCCCTGGTGAGTGGGTTCTCTGGGGATTTGGCCTGGAAATGTGTACTTTGAAAATTCTATCCAGTAATTCTAATTTGTAAGCCTAGTTAGAAACATTGCACTAAGAATAATTAAACTCTTTCAGTTCTCTGCCCTGGGTTCAGTAGTTTTCATTAACCAAAGATATCTTTTGTAACTTGGCTCAAAAGACTTTCATGATTTTTGAGGCCATCCATAAATGCATTTAAAGGAATGCATTTAATTTCTGTTTTTAACCAATTACAAGATTTTATTAACAAACTGTTTAATGTGTAACAATTACCAGTAAGCTTTCTATTTTAGTAAGTACTTAGATTTGTAGTCACCTGCACTACATTTAAACAAACTTACCATTACCGTATATTTACCTGACATTATGTAAAACTGCATTCTTATTGTATTTGGGAACACCATTTTATATATGAAGAAGTTGAGACTTAGAAGTTTTCAAATAACTGGTTAATGGCATTAAGTCTAGAACCCAGGCAGTATAGGCATCTGTACCAAGTTCCACGCCGGTAATGGATAAGAACTTAATTTCAGCAAAATACCTGTCATACCTATTACTATTAATTCAAATTTTTTGCATATGCACTTAATTTGCAAATTTGTACTGCTTTTTAATTTGTGTAAGAACTATACATCTCCACAGGTTTTACCAAATTTATATTTTTAAATATTTAAAGTAGTGTTTTAAAACAAATAGTTTAAATTGACACTTAGCCGTGCAAGATTATATTTTTTAAAAGAATGATCTTTGCAGTATTTAAATTTGAAACAAACAGCTATTGCTGAAATAACTATGGATAAGGTCCCTGTTGATGCTATTTGAGAAAGCCATTAACTGAAACTTTGGGGGTACTCATCTTCATTTAGTGTTTCCACTCCAGATTATACCACTGCTCCTCTCTATCCTTATGCTTTATTTGCCTTACAACCAATATCTTTCTGAAACTAGACCCCAAACAAGTTAATTTTGGTTTTGCCAAGATTTGCTTAAATGTAAGCCTTTAAACACTTACAATTTAGAAAATTTGATAGACAACAGCATAGCTATTGCCAGATAAAAAACTATGCCAACTCTGCCCCACACTGCATCTGTTGATGCATTATTGGTTGCATATATTGTACTGAATTGGACATATAGACCAATGGATTTAGGATTATTTAGTCTTTTAAAATCTAAACTGTTTGCAGCAAAATATCATTGTTAGAGCCCAATATAAAGGATAGCTTTAAGAATGTCACTAGCATGTAAGTTATATAAGGGTAGAAAATATGGTTGGTTTTGTTCATTGCTATACATCCACCACTTACAACAAACACATAGTAGGTACTAATTACATATTTATTAGATAAATAAATGAAATATGATATGAAATATGAAATAGAAGCATAGTTATTTTTCAGGAAAGTAACAACATATGACACATCAGCCATTGGTAATATAAAAATGAAATGCAATTTCATGAGATTTGCTGAGATGGATACTAGTACAGAAACTTGTGTCCTAATCACAGATTAATCGTAAAACTAATTATAGTTTTATGATTTGAAAATTATAGAAAATCTAAAATTTTATCCCCAAATGGATAATTATTACTTATACTGTATTTTCTTTTTAATAAGATGATATTTGTGGTATTATAGATTTTTGTCTCCAGGAGTTTTATACATATCTTCCAATCTTTGGTTTTGCAAAATTATTTTATCATATGACTAAGATATTTGTTGTCATTCCTCCTCATCAAAACATGCAATACAATTTCTCAAATAGATACGAGCATAATTTCTAAATGTAACAACCTTCAAAATACTATCCCATAAAGTAAGAAAAATTGTGTGCTCAGTATTTACCATTGTAACATAACTTAGATTACTTTCTCAGTTACAAGTATGAAAATTTTAAATGTAGGAAGTAAACTGAATTGAAATTAAGTTTTCCTAAAGGGAAATTTTGTTGGCTATGGAGTAACTGGGAACAATATTCTCTATTGCAAAATGTTTATGAAAATAGCTTGATTTGCAACTTCACTGGTTGCCTTGTAAGTTCATCCTATACAAAAACAAAAATGCATCTTGTGAATAAGAAATGTATCTGAACAATGATCAACAGAAAATCCTTGATTAAATGAAGTATAGAAAATGATTATGGGCCCATTCCCATTGCTTTGAGTTTGCAGTTATTTGGAAGCAGAAAGCTTGTGATGCCTATGTTTTGACAAAGCATATGCTACAAAAAATTATATAACAGATTTTCTTTATTGACATAATTAAAAACATGTTAAAATGAATGAAAAATATTAATACATTAAACTAACTTTTAGAAAGTGAAACCACAGATTGTAGACCTCCCAAAGAAAGACATTGATATTTTCTAGTAAATAAGTTGTAGTTATTTAACCTTTCTCTGCACCAAATTTTGAACTTATTTCATACCTTCTATATTTTAAAGAACTAAATTCCATGCCTTTATGAAGTTTACTCTTAGGGACTTTAGGCAGGTGAAGATGGTTCCCTACTGAAAAGGTATAAATTGAAAGAAGTAAACTTTGGCTGTTGAGAACACTATTATATTAATACAATTAAGTAGCAATATTAACCAGCACAGGTCAAATCATTTTCGGCACAATGAATAGTGTATGTTGAGGTTCTTTAAAGAAGACACTTTTAAACAGAGGGATCTGCACAGTGTAATGTACAGATATCTTTAACAGTTTAAGGGAAATTTGATGTGAAAATTTGCATAATAATGTTACATATATAATAGAATATTAAAACTTACCATTAATAAAAAAAGTTGACAATGCTTAACTGTTCTTTAGTATTAGTTTAAAAAGCTAATAAAGACTATTAAAATTAAACTTTATTCTCTTATTAAAAACTATTTCCTGTTTTACTGAAAAAACAATCATAGCCTCTGAATATCTAAATACAACCAGTAGAGGAAAGCAATAGAGTTCCTGTAAAATTTATTAATATAAGCACACTGTGAGAATTCTATTAATGTAGACAGGAGAAGTGTAATGTTTCTTTTGTCTTGCTTATTCATTTTGACAGATTTGAAGTGCTTGCAATTCTGTATGAACAGGTTTCCATAAATCCCCTACATTGATATAGTTTAATTTTTATATATTTCCTGAGTGTTTAAAAATGCATTAATATCTTAAATTTCAAGGTAGAAAACCTAATTAGTAGAAGATTGCATTAAATATTTGCTTTCTTTTGGATAAACATGGGTATATATTACCTTATTTAGATATCATGAATTCATCTTTGTACTACCTGTAATTACTTATTACAGAAACATTTCAATGCCAAAAAACTAATGTTAGTAGTCAAATAGTTTTTCTAAGCAACTAAAATAAATTTGCAAATTATAGGCTATGCATTCTTAGTACTAATTATAGTCATATTAGGCCATCAATAACATAATATTAAGAGAAAACCAAGAAACTTACCCATTTAGTCAGTCTCTTGGTATTTAGAAGGGATAAAAAGCCTAATGATACAGTTGACATACATTATTGACCTGTTTATGTCCTTCTGTACTTCTCAAAGCTTATAGACTATAGTTATATTGCTATGGTCACTTTGAGTAGCTACTTGAATTTTTGATCTTTAAATAAAGGCATACCGTGAAAACATTATGGATCTGATTTCAGACCACTGCAATAAACTGAGTATCACAATAAAATGAGTCTCATATTTTTTTGGTTTTGAATTGCATATAAAGTTATTTTACGCTATACTGTAGTCTATTAAGTATGCAGTAGCATTATGTCTAAAAAAAGTACATTCCTTAATTAAAAATACATTATTGCTAAAAATTGCTAATGGTCACTTGAGCCTTCATCAAGTTGTAATCTTTTTTCTGGTGGAGGGTCTTGCCTCAATGTTGATGGCCACTGAGTGATCAGGGTGGTGGTTGCTAAAGGCTGGGCAATTTCTTAAAATAAGACAACAGTGAAGTTTGCAGCGTAGAGTGACACTTTCATGAAAGATTTCTCTGTAGCACGCAATGCTGTTTGAGAGCATTTTACTCACAGCAGAACTTCTTTCAAAACTGGAGTCAGTCCCCTTAAACCCTGCCACTGTTTTATCAACTAAGTGAATGTGATATTCTAAATGTTTTCTTGTCATTTCAATAATGTTCATAGCATCTTCGCCAGGAATAGATTCCATCTCAAGAAACCACTTTCTTTGTTCAGGATGGTGAATGAGCCTTGGCTTCAATTTAAAGTCACCAGCTGCATTAGCCCCTAAGAAGAGAAGTAGCTTGTATTTTGAAGTTGTGAAGCCAAGCATTGACATCTCCTCTCTAGCCATCAAAGTCCTAGATTACATCTTCTTCCTATATAGAGCTGACTATGTTGAAAATCTATTGTTTAGTGTGTTCACCTTTATCAATGCTCTCAGCTAGATCTTCTGGATAACTTGTTACTGCTTCTCCATCAACATTCGCTACTTCACCTTTTACTTTTGTATTATGGATATGACTTCTTTCCTTAAACCTCATGAACCAACCAACCTCTGCTAGCTTCCAACTTTTCACCTGCATCTTCCTCACCTCTCTCAGGCTGCATGGAATTGAAGAGAGTTAGAGCCTTGCTCTGGATTAGGCTTTGGCTTAAGGGAACATTGTGGCTGGTTTGATCTTCTAACCAGACCACTCAAACTTTCTCCACATCAGCAATAAGCTGTTTCGCTTTCTTATCATGTGTTCACTGGAGTAGCGCTTTGAATTTCCTTCAAGAACTTTTCCTTTGCATTCACAACTTGGCTAACTGGTGCAAGTGTTTCAACTCATCTTGGCTTTTAATATGGCTTTCTTTTTAAGTTTAATTGTTTTTTCCTTTTGTTTTAAAGTGAGAGATGTGTGACTCTTCGTCCACTTAAACACTTACAGGCCATTAAAGGGTTATTAACTGGCCTGATTTCAATATTGTTATGTCTCAGGGAATAGGGAGGCCCTAGGAGAGGGGGAGAGATGGGAGAACAGCCGATTAGTGGGGCAGTCAGAACACACACAATATTTACTGATTAAGTTCACCATCTTATTTTATAGGTGCAGTTCATGGCGCCCCAAAAAAATTATAATAGTAACCTCAAAGATCACTGTGCACAGATCACCATAACAGATATAGTAATATTAAAATAGTTTGAAATATTGTGAGAATGACCAAATGTGACACAGAGTCAGGAAGTAAGAACACACTGTTGGAAAAATGATGCCAGTAAACTTGCTGGACTCAAGGATTCCAAAAACCTTCAATTTATAAAAAGTGCAATATCTGAAGTACAATAAAATGAAGTGCAGTCAAATGAGGTCTTTCTGTCCTGTGATGTTAAACCATGTCATGAAATTCTGGACTCTAAGATTTGGAAGAAGCTGAAAGCTCAATCAATTCAACTTCTCATTTCCACTCTTAGAAAACATCTATTTAAATTAAAAAGCCTATTTTTATTTTAAAAGTGTCTATCGAAATCCTTTTAAATAAGTATAATCTAATAAAATTATTTGAATGACCAGCAGCAAAGAGTCTATCCTTATCACTGTCCAATCAGACTGACATATTTCATTGGGCACAAAAGAAATACTGTTAACACTGCTAATATGATATCATTCCTTTTTATTACTGAATACTATTCGATTGTATAGGTATACCACATTTTGTTTATCCATACATCAGTTGATGTACATTTGGGTTGTTTTTACCTTTTGTATATTTCTAATAATGCTTCTTCGAACATGTGCGTAGAAAATTTTGTGTGCATATATGTTTCATTTCTCTTGGGTAGAATTCCTAGGAATGAAATTATGGTCATGTAGTAGCTATGTTTAACATTTTGAGGAATTACCAAACTCTTTTACAAAGTGGCTGGTACCATCTTATATTCCCATATAAGAGGATTTCAATTTCTCCACATTTTCACCAATATTTGTTATTATCTTTCTTTTTGATTATGGTCATTTTTATGGATGTGAAATAATATTTTATTGTGGTTTGGATTTTCATATTCCAATTGACTAGTGATTTGAACATCTTTTCATGTGTCTATTAGCCATTCATATATCTTCTTTGGAGAGATGTCTATTCAAATTATTTGCCCATTTTTAGTTGGCTCTTTACTTTTTATTGTGGAATTATGTGAATTCTTTGTATATTCTGGATATAAGTTCTTATCTGATATTATCTGTAAATATTTTCTGTAATATTATCTGTAATATCTGTAAATATTTTCTCCCATTCTGTGGTTTGTTTTTTTTTCATTTAATGATATCCTTCAAAGCAAGAAAGGCTTCAATTTTAATGAAGTCTAAGTTACTAGTCTTTTATCACTTGTGCTTTTCCTGTTGAATTTTCATATGTTTTTCAATAGCTGTAACATGTACTATAATTTTGATTTAAGTGACTGCAGTCCTCCCAGACAGTAAATGTGAACACTGGGACTAGTCTGATTTAGTTTTGTGTCCTACACAGCAAGCAAAGGGCCTGAGGTACAGTAGGAAATCAATTAATGTTTGTTTAAGAGATTAACAGATTATTTCATGCTATTTTTCAATAAGTAAATTGGACACTATTCAGTAACAACATAATCCTTCATAAGGAATAATAATTTTTCCTATTTGAATAATTAATTTCAGAAAATTCTTGGTCATCCTCACACAAAATTCAGATACAGACTATTTCTTAAATTAAAATTCAGTGTGTATATTTAAAATATATTTCAGCGGTAACCATCAGGTAGCCAATTGTCTGATTTTATCTGGGAAAGAGCAGGATGAGTGATGAGGAACCATTGTTTTTTTGTTCTTTGTTTTTTCTGGTTCGTTTCCAGAGAACATATCTTTGTTTGAAAACTAAAATCAAGTATCCATTGATAGCATCCTACTCATAGTTACATGGTCATAAATTGAGAAAGAATGAGAGTGTACTGGAAAAAATAATCAAACCATATTATTTGGTGGGGATGGTTAGTTGTAGTCAGTAAGTATTTATAACTGGCATAGCCTTTTCCAGTACTCTGGAGAATAACTTCAAATCTTGCATCAGTGTACAAATGTTTTATTTTGCACATTTTTTTTCTTTCTATTGGGAGAATACATTTCTGTAGCAATTCAAATATTTCTTAAAAATGAAATATTAAAAATATATTTTAAGCTTTTTGTCATACTGTTATTCCACTAAAAACTTTGGTACTTTGGCGTTGACAATGAGAAATAGAAAAGAAATAACCTTCCACGCCAAAACACTTTTTGAAAGAAAATTTATTTTGTTATTTTTTAATTTTTGACGTTTAAAAAATTTTCCTCCTGTTCATTAGTGTTCACTCTGATAATCATCATGGGATCATTCTTAGGACTTTCATTAACCCATCTAATTGTAATAGTTGGTGGCTCACCAGCTCTTTATTTTGCACATAAAACACCATTCTCTTCATTTGTGTTTGCATAAGAATGAAATATACTAGTGCAGTGGACAAACTGGTTTTTACATCTTTGACTAAACGTACATTAAGTGCCTACTCTATATTAGGTATTATGCTAGAAACCAATCTGAACGTTTAATTGTTTGAAGCTCAGCAGAGAAGTAAGCTTTCTGAGATCACTGAAACAGGATTTCTAAATATAATTAAAGCACAGTTCAGTTTAAAAAAATATTTTGAAAAATGAGTTCAAGACTTTTAGAAGACATATTTTACATTTTAGATCATATGAAAATTTTATTTATTGTTGTTTATTGATGAGCTAATGCTGTTTCACATAAATTAAATTGATTATAGTTTAGAAGTAAAAAAAGAACACAAAACTCTAAAATGGGACTTTAGTTTTAAAGTTTGAGATAGTTGTTTAAAAGATACAAGGAAATATAAGCATTATAGACTAATAACCAAATGAAATAGCACAGCATAGCTATAAGTGAAAATTTTGTCTTTTTTTATCAAGTCATAGAAATTTCTCCAAAGATGAAGACTGTTATGCAAAAGTGAAATGAGGCAGAAGGATTATTTTGACGTTGCATTAATTCCATGAAAACAACCATAGCCAGGCCTCACGTTGGGCACTAGAAAGCCACTAAAGATGAAGTCTGTGCTCTCATGGGGGCTGCATTCTCTTACTGTACTTGCGCAATTATTGTTCTTTTGTAGTGTTCCCCATGGTTTTAAAAAATTATTATTATTTTCTAATTTTAAAAAAGATAATCTGATTGATTTAAGCCAGCCTATGATTCATTCCTCTTGGGTCACGTATTCCGACTCCTCCCCTAATCTTTGGATTGTAGAGGAGGAAGAGGAGCTTGATATATTTTATTTTGAATTGCTCCTTTTAACAGACAGTATTATAGTATGTTAAGTGAGATTGGGAAGTTATATAGGGTAGGACAATTTATTAATAGGCTCAGAGCAACAAAACTTACCTCACAGTACAAGACATACCACAGATCAACATACGTTGTCTTTTTCTCTTCTTTGTGCCTCTTATTTTAGACAGAATAGTAATTCATTATTTAGAACATAAAAACAGCATAAAATATTCAGTTAATGAATCCGTTGTTTTGGCTTGTGTATCTATTAGTTATTGTCACAATAATGTTGCACAATAAAGAGCTACAAAATCTCAAAGGCCCATGAAAATACACATTTATTCTCATACATTGGTGGGTAACTGTGCTTGGGCTGCTCTAGGCTAGGCTCCATTGGAAAGGCTGCTTCAGTCTGCAAATCTTTCTACTGGGATTCCTCTACTCAGTGTCTGTTGTCCTCCTTCTGCTACTAGTGGGCTAGCAAGGACAGATTGTTTGAGTCACTCTGGCAGAGTTACAAGAGAACAAGCTTTATTTGTGTCATATTTGTAAATATCCCATTGTCCAAAGCAAGTATCATGAATAAGCCCAAAGTCAAGAGGCAGGGAGAGAAATTCCACCTTTAGTGGAAGGGACTGCAAAGTTACTTACAGGGAGAGATGAAGAATTGGCACCAGTAATTCAGTCTACCACAGCTTGTACCTTTAGTACAAATCAAACAATTTTTCCGTTTTCCAACAGTCTTAATAGAAGCCTTCTCTATTTCAGAGTATCCAGTATTTATTATGCAAAAAAGAAGTGAAGGAAAAATTAGTGACATGCTTTTGTTTGTTTGCTTTATACTGAATTTTCCCTTTGATATGTGTCTACCACAGTCAGGCTAACATCTATTAAAAAGTGAACTACAGAATGCTTTTGCAGGGTGTTCGTTTTGAAGAATAGTATAAAAATTTCCATAAGTTTCATATGCAACCACACATATTTTAACATGATCTTTTATTCTGCATTTACTTTTGGGCATCCTTAAGAATCTGTTAAAATGCAGAAATTATGCAGTATTGATTTCAGGAAAAGTTGAAGTGGTTACACATGGTTGCCTTTGCCTTAAAAGAAATCCTTATTTGGTTCTAATTTGAACAATATTGAAAGCACAACAAAACTAGCTTCTTATTAAGTCACCACACATTTAGTGAGTTATGGAAAGCATTTTGTGTCAAGAATGGAGTTAACTATGTCTTATCCATACTTCTAGCCATTCTTGTCATTTCTGGCTATTCTCCAAGCCTGCCTGTTACTCATACATATTTCTTCCTAGTAAGAAATGCATCAAAATCCCAGGAACATATGCTGCTGACTGTTAGAAGAGTTTTAGTGGTGAGAGATTAATGTAATTGCTTTTGTTTGAAAAATATAATTGGTCACAGTTACATACATCTTGCTTATGTGAGAAATACATTGTTTTAAAACTCACTATGTTTAATTTTACTTTGCTTTTAAAAATGAAACTTTTTAGTTTTAGAATCTAAAATACATATGCTTCTTTCATTCCTAATATTTCAGAATACTTGGAGTAGAACAGTATATTTTTGTATAAAGTAAATGAACAGATTTCTAAATACATATAATTTAATTTAAATTTAAGGTATAAAGTTTTATATGACAAAATGCTTATTAGCCTAAAGTAAGAAGAGTATTCTAACTCCCTAATTAAATGTTACTTCATCAAATGTTATCACTATATCATATTTCTTTTACTAAAGTATTTTCTATAAAACAGTGTAGTAAAATGGTATTTAGTATATATGATTTAAATTTTCATCTTCTAGTAAAATGTAATGCTTATTCAATTTTTCTAAGTGCATAGATTTACTTTCTGATGATTTATGAAACTTCAGTAGAGTTTGGGCCCACAACAGACTTCTGTTTTCAAGATTTTGTGGTAGGGACTCTCTTGTTTTTCTCCTAATAGGTCACATCTAGTCCCTGCCAGTCTTTCATAGAGTGGAATCGTAGGTCTTTTCTCCAGTTTGAGATCTCCCATTTTCTTCAAGATTTCAGTTTCAAAATTTCAGTAATACCATCAAGATGAGACAGCACACTATTATTTCAGCCACCACAGACTCTTTTGAATTAGGTTGGTTATGCATAATAAATAAATAAATACCTAAACATATCATTCATAGAGTAAGAACAGACCTTGCATACCTACATAGTCCAAACATTACATTCCTGACATTTAGGGCATTTAAATGTAAACTGTTCTTTGTTAGGGCCTTCTCATAACTAAAATATGAGTCACTTGCAAACCATAATAGATTTTGGCTCCGCTACATGATGAAGTGTTCTGGATGTAGCGAAACATTTCACCCAGACTCACGGCAGTAGAATTCCCCGTGGTCACCCAAAATAGGGAAAGAAATGAAGAACAAAATTAAAGGAAATATGCAGACTCTGGCACCATCCCTTCATGGCAACACGGCTCTTTACTGTCGTTAAGAAATGGAAGTACTTATAGCTTAAACCCCTAAATGATAATATAAGCAGGTGTTGAATTTTTTTTCCTAATGGCTGAATTTAACTGTATACTTGATTCCCTCGTTGAAGGTCAAGTGGCAGAGTATTCCTTTGCACACACTGACACACCGAGCCTGTCACTGCATTGTGGGCAAACTCATACTCCACACTCTACACTCAGCTTGGGCAGGAAAGGTGGAGTTTTCCTTTTCAGAGCCAAAGGAAGTGACAGCTCAGGCGTAATGATTGTACTGATTCTGGTGTGCGTTTCAGTTTGGTTCATTTGCTTTCAACGTCAACTCCTCACTTGAAACTCTATATAGAACATTAAATTGTAGGTTTCCAGAGTTTTGTTTCATTCTGGCCAAGTGAAATTGTCCCGAGTGTAAGATTATATATTTTTCCTCACTGAATTTCAATAGTACTTACACATAAACTAGGGCATCATCTAGCACAGGGTTATTGGAATGACATCGTAATGGCCTATTAAGGCTAATGCACATTTGAATGAGCTCAGTTATTCTTTCGGGTTAGTCGTGCTTCTCATGGTATTTAGTGTAGCAGCTTCCGAAGTAGGGACAGGGATTGCTTAAGACCTTTTATTCCAATCTTCTAAATGAGAGATTTTCTAAACAAAGCATATAGAAGATGTTTTTCTGAAACTCTTTTAATTTTCAGTCATCATTATGCATATGAAGTTTTTGCATTTTCGTAAAATCAATAGCCCATTTGATTTCATAACATAAACATTATATATGATGGCATAAGGGACACATAATGGCAATCAGTATGATTAAATTGGTTCTAAATATCATTGTGACAGAGAACAACTTTGATTAATACTCTTTATATACCAGTAAAATATCTACTTTATTATTATATTTGCTGCACACGTAACTCTAATACAAATGTAAAAATAACCCAGATTTGCTATAAAAGTGGAAATATCTCTAAAGGAAAAGTTATGTGCTAGGCGTAGATAAGTAGTCAGAATGAGCAGGACAAATTCTTGCTTTCAAAATCTCAGAATCTAGAAGTCTCTAAACTTCTAGACTACGTCTAGAGTAGAACAATGATCTTCAGTAACCAGAGGAGATTTGCAATCACCAATTTGTGTTATATATAAATGTATTAAATCAGTGCTACAAAATATTATTTTTGAAATAAATATTTTTTGACAGAACTCCTAATTACAAGGTATATTTAAAGGCAATCTTGATGTCATTATTTTAATATATTTAGAGATAATATTTGTGAATTCTAAACTATATTTTTAGTGCGAAGCTTGTCACAATTTTTGTCGTCTTGGTCCGTGGCCTGTCAGAAACCAGGGCGTGTATCACTGCCTGAGCTCCACCACACTGCCCCACCTGGGTCCATGGAAAATTGTCTTTCATGAAACCAGTCCCTGGTGCAAAAAAGGTTGGGGACCACTGGTCTAGGTGATAGTATTATGTAAGGAATTTAGTATGGCAGTGTCGGTTTCACATAATAAAAAGTCAATAATGTAAATAATTATCATTGCCACTAAACGAAGCAAATAATCAAGCACTATTTGCCTTGATGCATCAGATCTTACTATTTTACAGTTCCTGTACTTCCTGTCTATCCTGCCAAGTATTTAAATATCAGTCATTTCTGAAAATGACTATTTACAGGTTGCATTTTTTAAAAAAGAAACCTTTTTGTAGACATTTTAAAAGCAATCACTTTCATTGATATCTACAGAGAATTTAACTAAATTATCGTTATTTGTAATATATACCCATGACCTTCCTGGTGAATGACTAATAGTCTTCCAGTGAGACTGATAAGGCAAACACTCAGATTATTTTCTTTTAGTGTGAATGTAAAATAACCTAAAAATGGACAAGAATGTGCATATAATAGTGTTGGTAAAGCAGCCCATCAAATATTAATTTTCTCAAAAATCATTTTCTTGTTGCTGACATCAAATGCATATTTTATATGAAAGATCATTGTCTTTGTGCAAAGATCAGAGGCATTGTGGTCTTAGGCACATCACTCAGCTTGCTTCCCAGGTCTGGCTCTCCGTATAAATCCCTGGAAAAATCAATGGGCTGGAGTTAGGAGATCTAAAATTTTTTTTCTTAGACAAATCACTTGAAACTTCAATGTCTTGATTTTGATTCTCTGTAACATAAGAGAGATGGACTTAATGATATTTAAGATTCCTTCAAAAATATTAATATTTCTAATTGCAAATGAATGGATTTCTGAACTTTTAGTGTACTGTATAAATCCTACAGTCTCCCAAATTAAAAGAAAATATATTATTTTTGATTCTCATTTAAAAACCATTCTATATAGGTTGCAAGAAGGATGTGAATTAAAATGCTTTAGAGTTTTTTTCATCTACTTCATTAAGAACCATTTTATTGAACTTGCACAGAGGTTATGCATTTAAGAATGTGTTTTTAATTGTGGTTGAGGTGGTGACCACAGGGCAATTACCAGTTTATTAACTGAGGAATGTACTCATCATGGACTTTGCTATTTTAGTCAATTCCTTAAACTTGCATATAATATTTTACTTTCATAATATCAATTTAAGTCAGTGAAATATCATGTTTTATGGTGAGATCTAGTTTTATAGTTAGAATAATGGTTTGATGATTGTTATTGTTAAATAGTGATTATGTAGTTATATGCTGATATATTTACTTAAAGAATTAAAAAACAAATCTCTAAGATAATAATATCCTTCTTGAGTCAGTGCAAAATAAAATGATAGACTGTATATTACATAAAAAAATTAAAAGAGAAAAGCATTGTAAATTTTATAGCACTATTCCCATAGTGTTATTTTTAGTTTTTTAATATCCATTTGACTATTCAGCAAGCTGAATACCAGGGACTTTATTTCTTTAGCATAAAGTGGTTTGGTAACAATATTTAAAGCTGTATTTTTAATTTAACATTACCTTTATAAAACTACCAAAAGACAGACCATTTTTGAACTAATTGGTCATTAGCTCCCTCAATCTCTGTCATCTTTTTATCTCTAAATAAAATTATTTTATTTACCAGGTTTCACTGTCTAGGGAGCAGGCATCTTAGTCAAGAAAGTTATTATTCTAAAGGTCCCCAAATGGTAACAATAGTCCTGGAAGTAGACAAAACCTGTGGTTCAACCATTAGCTGCAGCTGATGTATTTGTTAGGCGTAAGTCAAACACAAACCTACCAAATGCCCTTGTAACTGCAGCAGTGAAACCACAAATGTTCCTTAAGGGCCAAATATCTATGCCCAATAGTCAACATGTGATAGGCATGCATAAAATATGAGAGTGCCTTATCTTAACAGGGTAATGTTTCTTTCATCTTTGAAGAGCATTTTTCACAAACTTTCAGAGTTGATACCTTAAAGTTGTCCCCAACTTAAGTTATAAAAGCTGTTGGCAATATGTGTTTTCTTTTTATTTAAAATATAGCAACTTCATGAAGAAAACTTCTGAGTTTGAAATGTGATTTTTTTTTTGCAAAATGAACATTCAAATGATATTATTTTACTTCTGGTCTAAACCAATGTAAAGATCAATGTAGGCCAGGCGCGGTGACTCACGCCTGTAATCCTAGCACTCTGGGAGGCCGAGGTGGGCGGATTGTTTGAGCTCAGGAGTTCAAGATGAGCCTGAGCAAGAGCGAGACCCTGTCTCTACTAAAAATAGAAAGAAATTAATTGGACAAGTAAAAATATATAGAAAAAATGAGCCGGGCATGGTGGCGCATGCCTGTAGTCCCAGCTACTCGGGAGGCTGAGGCAGAAGGATCGCTTGAGCCCAGGAGTTTGAGGTTGCTGTGAGCTAGGCTGACACCATGGCACTCTAGCATGGGCAAAAGAGTGAGACTCTGTCTCAAAAAAAAAAAAAAGAGATAAATGTAAAACACCAAATGGGCCATGCTAGCACTAAAAGCTTAGCTATGCAGTAGTGTTTGGTTTGTCTTTTAAAAGAATAGAATGTATTTTGCAACATATACATTTTTTAGTTTTAGAATAATGTTGTAGATTATTTTAAGATCTCAGAATTTTAAAGTAAACTGCTAATAGCCATTGTCTGTATTCTTTAAAATGACCCTATTTGTATAGAAAGAAAGGGTTCTATAATACATTATAATGTCTTAATTATTGTTTCCAGATATCTTCTCTAAACTTTTAATATTTGATTCCTGTTTTGTATGATAACATTTTAAAACAAATCATACCAAATCTCAGTCCAAAGAGAGCATAGTAATGGTTGGTATCAGATCCAAGAGAGTGAGCCAAGGACATGTTAGGATCTGGAATCATCAGGAAAAATGGTAACAGCCAACAGCAAGAGGTAAAGCAGCTCAAAAAATTATACATGGTGTGAGGGACAAGCTTCTTGGAATAAAGATGTCAACAATATATTTTCCCAGGGATAAATGTAAATGCTCCTATTTAAAAATATTTTATTAACATATTTCACCTATTTTCTGCAATGGATGCTGACCTGTCTTATTTTCTTTCATATTTTAGTGACTAACACATAACCTGTTATGTGATAGATTCTAAAATATTGAATAAATGTTAGACTGAGTGATCACAGCATAGGCACATGGGTCCACAATCTTGCAATTCTTTGTAGATAGAAAGATCTACATTAGGGATTAGGATAAGTGAAGGGATTGCAGGACAACATTTTCCTATGCTGAGATCAGATTCCAGAATCACTTATTCTTAAATCATCAATTTTTAACCTTTTCAGTCTTTGGAAATATATATATATATAAGCTCTTCCTACACAAACACTTAGTACACATTCAATATGTGCCAGAGATGAACAACAGATTATATTGATTGAATCTGGTTGTGGGACTAGAATTCTTATTGATTGAATACTTTTTCTCATAGCCTCTCTCTGGCTCTAAAGAACCTCCTGGGTCTGCCAGGACAGCTTAAAATCCAAGATCTTGACACCTCTCTGTGCCAGGAACTGCACAAAGCACTTTCTTAACCTATATCATCAAAGTTGAGTCTTCATAAAATGCTCTAAGACACATATTATTATCCTGATTTTAAGATGAAGGACTGAGGCTAAGAAAAATTAAGTGCCCAAGTTCATCCAGCTAATAAGTGGCAGATTGGAATTTGAACTCTGATGTCTCTAATTCTAAAACCCATGAAAGTTGGAAATGATTCTAATAGAATGCAGTTGTGGCTATTGTGGGTCTTTTCTTAAAGGAAGTGGTGTAGATAATGATTGTTGCTAGCTTAAATCAGAAGTAGCAGATTTCCAACTTCTGAGATTCCCTGTCTTAACCATTCCCCGGAGTCATTTGAAGCATTTACTCTATAATCGTAACTCTCCTGCTAAAAGTTGGAACTAGAGGTGTAACAATTATTTAGTACTTAATTTTGTGTATTATTTTCTGGGGTTTTCTCTTTTTATCAATTTCTAATTCATTTGTTTGTCTAGCTCTCCTACATTTCCCACTCATTCAAGTATTCAAATGTATTCTTTGACTCATGTCAAAGAATAATGACAATTCCACATATTACCTCTCCCTCTCCCCTCAACTTCTTATCCCTACCCCCCCGAAAGGAGAAAAACTGAAACTCTTTTGCTCTCCAACTCTCCTCATATCCACCCTCATCACTCTTGGATCTGATGGAGTTTTTGCAGCATAATTCTAAAAGATGACATTCTATCTGATGAGAAAAAAATGCCCTGGTTATATTCTAGCTAAATGGATGGGTGGGTTTTTCTCCATGACTTAATTTTGTGATCCGTCTGGGGAAGCTTTCAGTTTTACTGGCAGCTGTCTTCTTTTTTCTAATCAGAACATCAGCTTTTAGCACCTCGCTCAAAAGACAAAATGCGGGGTTTGAAGTTATTATTTAGACTTCACAAATCCTTTAAACAATTTTTCATAGGTAGGGAAACAAACAAGAACCCTGGCTAGGATCTTTCAAACAAAACTGTTAATATCTGCAACCTATATAACATGACAACTGTGATCATTTGGTTTCAATCACAAATAAAAAGTGCTAATAGGAGTGGAAATAAAAAGAGAAGATGTGTGTGTTTTTCTTCCCTGAAAGGTTGAGGATTGACTTTACAGGGAGAAATTCTGAGTGTTTCTTAAAACAACATGATAACTTCTTTATTTCCCCTAGATATTAGTTGCCAATATGTAAACATTTCAGGAAGAAATTTTACACCACTTCATCTACATGTCAGATGGCATTTAATGATTGAATGACAGATGGTTCCAATCCTTGGCAGTTCCTCACTGATGTGCATATCTAGGGATTAAAATGACAAGTGATCAGTGACTTTTCTTGTATAAACTCCATGGCAATTATTTAAAATCAATCACTATCGAAAAGTCAAACAATCTTAGCTTCCACTTTATGTTTTCCCACAAAAATTTCACAACTTTCCCTAGGAGTAGTTTCTGTCGTTTGGATGTTTTATGCAAAGGTTCAGATTCATTTTGGTAGTCTTAGTTGCATGGGTTCTTGGTATGCATTTTAATTGGTATCTTGCAGGCACATGGTGGTATTCATGCATTGTTTGTTTCTCTCTTTGTAGGTAGAAATAACACTTCAGGATATCAATGACAATCCACCTGTATTTCCAACGGACATGCTGGATCTCACTGTAGAGGAGAACATTGGAGATGGCTCTAAGATTATGCAACTGACAGCTATGGATGCTGACGAGGTAGCTCAGAACATGCCTCTGAATTTTTAAAACCAAGTGCTGCAGTGATTTATCAAATGTTTAGATATGTTGACAACTTTAATTACCCAATAATCAAGGTTAAGCATTGTGTGCTCCTTTCCAAAGAATATTGATTCTTGACATGTGATGTAAGAATGTTAAGATAGAGACTATCAATAGGTAATTTTCCTTTTGTTGGGAATCCGCAACTCAGTTAATTGCTGATTGCATTTTAGATTTCTTAGCCAAATTATTTTATTTTCTCAAATAATAAAATATCTAAAGACATACCTCTTTTTATACCTTTATTATCCCAATTTGCTATCTTATAACAGCTAAGGATTGATTTATATTTGTAATTCTAACAAGCAAATAATTTAAAATTACAGAATTTTAAGGTTATCTTACAATTTCTCATTTACTTTGCACACATATACACACATATATCCTTAAAAAACAAAATACATAGTTCAACAATATCCTCACATATTTTTAGGATATTATCTTGTCAAGCTAATGCCTTTTCAATTCCTTTAATAAACAGAAATTTCATGCGTACTGGTGAATGTGAAATTTGGGGTCATAATTTTTTTAATACATTTATGGAGTATAAATGTAATTTTGTTATATGCATAAGATTATGTAATGGTGAAGTCAGGGCTTTTAGGGTACCCATCACCCAAATCACATGCATTGTATTGATTAAGTAATCTCTCATCATCTACCCCTCTCCCACTCCCGCACCCTTCTAAATCTCCTTTGTTTGCCATTCCACACTCTACATCCATGTGTACACATTATTTAGCTCCCACTTATAAAGGAGAATTTGCAGTATTTGTCCTTCTGTTTCTGACTTATTTCACTTAAGATAATGGCCTCCAGTTCCATTCATGTTGCTGCAAAGGACACAATTTCATTCTTTTTATA
>NW_012145745.1:2027789-2029322 GCF_000956105.1 Propithecus coquereli
TTAAAAGAAAATATATTATTTTTGATTCTCATTTAAAAACCATTCTATATAGGTTGCAAGAAGGATGTGAATTAAAATGCTTTAGAGTTTTTTTCATCTACTTCATTAAGAACCATTTTATTGAACTTGCACAGAGGTTATGCATTTAAGAATGTGTTTTTAATTGTGGTTGAGGTGGTGACCACAGGGCAATTATCAGTTTATTAACTGAGGAATGTACTCATCATGGACTTTGCTATTTTAGTCAATTCCTTAAACTTGCATATAATATTTTACTTTCATAATATCAATTTAAGTCAGTGAAATATCATGTTTTATGGTGAGATCTAGTTTTATAGTTAGAATAATGGTTTGATGATTGTTATTGTTAAATAGTGATTATGTAGTTATATGCTGATATATTTACTTAAAGAATTAAAAAACAAATCTCTAAGATAATAATATCCTTCTTGAGTCAGTGCAAAATAAAATGATAGACTGTATATTACATAAAAAAATTAAAAGAGAAAAGCATTGTAAATTTTATAGCACTATTCCCATAGTGTTATTTTTAGTTTTTTAATATCCATTTGACTATTCAGCAAGCTGAATACCAGGGACTTTATTTCTTTAGCATAAAGTGGTTTGGTAACAATATTTAAAGCTGTATTTTTAATTTAACATTACCTTTATAAAACTACCAAAAGACAGACCATTTTTGAACTAATTGGTCATTAGCTCCCTCAATCTCTGTCATCTTTTTATCTCTAAATAAAATTATTTTATTTACCAGGTTTCACTGTCTAGGGAGCAGGCATCTTAGTCAAGAAAGTTATTATTCTAAAGGTCCCCAAATGGTAACAGTAGTCCTGGAAGTAGACAAAACCTGTGGTTCAACCATTAGCTGCAGCTGATGTATTTGTTAGGCGTAAGTCAAACACAAACCTACCAAATGCCCTTGTAACTGCAGCAGTGAAACCACAAATGTTCCTTAAGGGCCAAATATCTATGCCCAATAGTCAACATGTGATAGGCATGCATAAAATATGAGAGTGCCTTATCTTAACAGGGTAATGTTTCTTTCATCTTTGAAGAGCATTTTTCACAAACTTTCAGAGTTGATACCTTAAAGTTGTCCCCAACTTAAGTTATAAAAGCTGTTGGCAATATGTGTTTTCTTTTTATTTAAAATATAGCAACTTCATGAAGAAAACTTCTGAGTTTGAAATGTGATTTTTTTTTTGCAAAATGAACATTCAAATGATATTATTTTACTTCTGGTCTAAACCAATGTAAAGATCAATGTAGGCCAGGCGCGGTGACTCACGCCTGTAATCCTAGCACTCTGGGAGGCCGAGGTGGGCGGATTGTTTGAGCTCAGGAGTTCAAGATGAGCCTGAGCAAGAGCGAGACCCTGTCTCTACTAAAAATAGAAAGAAATTAATTGGACAAGTAAAAATATATAGAAAAAATGAGCCGGGCATGGTGGCGCATGCCTGTAGTCCCAGCTACTCGGGAGGCTGAGGCAGAAGGATCGCTTGAGCCCAGGAGTTT
>NW_012145745.1:2031137-2032383 GCF_000956105.1 Propithecus coquereli
AGTGCCCGTCAATCCATGAGTGGATTATCAAAATTTGGTATATGTTCACAATGGAATATTACTCAATCATAAGAAATGACAGTGATCTACCACATTTTCTTTATTCAGTCATCCATTGATGGACACTTAGATTGATTCCCATCTTTGCTATTATGAATCGTGCTGTGAGAAATGTAAGGGTGCAGGTATCTTTTTGACATAATGATTTCTTTTCCTTTGGGTAGTTACCCAGTAGTGGGATTGCTGGATCCAATGGTAGGTCTACATTTACTTCTTTGAGGAATCTCTATACTGTTTCCCATAGAGGCTGTACTAATTTACATTCTCACCAACAGTGCATAAGTGTTCCCTTTTCTCCACATT
Source organism: Propithecus coquereli (assembly GCF_000956105.1). Taxonomy (NCBI): domain Eukaryota; kingdom Metazoa; phylum Chordata; class Mammalia; order Primates; family Indriidae; genus Propithecus; species Propithecus coquereli. The sequence continues at coordinate 2,031,501 of NW_012145745.1, forward strand.
TTCACCAACATCTGTTATTTTTTGCATTTTTATTAATAGCCATTCTTACTGGTATAAGATAATATTTTATTGAAGTTTTAATTTGCATTTCCCTGATGATTAGTGATGTTGAGCATTTTTTCACATGCCTATTGGCCATTTGTATGTCTTTTTTTGAAAAATGTCTATTTATGTCTTTTGCCTACTTTTTAATGGGATTATTTGGTTTTATTTTGTTTTTTGATTTTGTTTTTGAGTTGTCTGAGTTCCTTGTAAATTCTGGATATTAATCCTCTTCACTCTGGTGATTATTTCTTTTGCTGGGCAGAAGCTTTTTAGGGGGCACAATTTAGATCACGATTTTCTATATTCATATTTTAAGTTGAGCTATGTAATCACAATCCCCAAAAGGGAAGGAAAATTAAAAAAATGGCAATTAAAATTTTTTCCCAAGGAAAAAAACCCAAAACCCCGTTTTGCCTTCTTACTGCATGAAGAGTTTAATGAATGCTCTGGTGTTGAGGAAAGAGGAATAACCTTCCCAGACACCAGGATCTCCTTACCTTTTGCCCTTTAAGCCAAGCCCAATGCAGAGAGGGAATTTAATTTCCTCTCTTCCAAACTCTAGAAATATCTGAAAATTTGATTTTTGGTCTATAAATAAACTCATAAATTTATTTCTTTAACTTTAAAAAGGTGAATAAGTAAGAATAATTTTAACAGCAAATACAGAAATGTAATGACCCAGTCATTTACAAATTTTACCAAAATCTAAGTAGTAAAAGGGAACAGAATAAAGTATAGACATTTAGATAATTATAGTTTCCTGTTAGAAAAGATTTGGTGTCTTATTTTTAATACCTTCTACTCAATTTTATGTAGAGAAAAGTCCACACTTATTCCA
>NW_012145745.1:2032558-2042636 GCF_000956105.1 Propithecus coquereli
CAATAACAACCAAAAAAACCCACATGTAATTGACATAAGACAATTCACATCAAACAATTGAAATTGTAATGGCTATTTTATTGGCTATCCTCTCTGTAGGAATAGAGCAAATAAAACTCATTTGTTTGAAATGATTTATTCTAATCATGTCAAAAGAATGAAGCAATAATCATGTTAATTATAATATATATATTCTAATGGGATGGCTGTTTACTCCATGGAATATTATAATTAGAGTGGGATTATTCAGTACAAATTACAGTGAGTCAGAAATAAAATTGTATTTGGAAATTTAGTTGTTTTAATCATTATACTTCTCTCTTAAGAACTGATTATGTCAAAGAGATGCCAACATTTAAAGCTTTTAACATTATGCTCTTGATACTGTTATAATTTTATTTCTCTCCCTAAATTTTCCTTTAAGGAATATTACAAATAAGTGTTAATATAAATGCAATGGCGCCTGCATGTTTATTTTCTCTGACTTCTCTGTGTGTGTGTGTGTGTGTGTGTGTGTGTGTACATGTGTATATGTGCTCACACTTCCATTGTGTGTGTGTGTGTGCATGTGTATATGTGCTCACACTTCCATTGTGTGTGTGTGTGTGTGTGTACACGTGTATATGTGCTCACACTTCCATTGCCTTCAAGTCCATTTTTTAAGTTATGCTTACATCTACGGTGAGATTTGAGGAAGGTTGGGAATGTCTTTATGTCTCTAGGTATTTATACTAACACTTATTTTAATGAATATTGTTTTATTTCTGTTGAGCTTTGTTTTCTTAAGTTTAAAAAATACTTAATGAACAATGCAGGTTTTATCACTTAGATATTTAGTTTAAAAAGTACTGAATGTAAAACGATGATATCTAGGATATCCAAGAACTGCATTTGGGATGAAACAGGGTGGGCTAATACCAGACAGAAAGTGTAAAGCTATAAAGTAGGAACAGACAAGGGAAATGGAGGGAGGGTTGTTAAAATTCCAGGGGAGAGAGGAATGCTGATAATATGTGCAAGGTGTGACTTTATGCCTTCAGGCATAAAGATCACCACATTCTTTGTAATGGGATCTGTGTATCTGTGTGTGTGTGTGTGTGTGTGTGTGTGTGTGTGTGTGTGTGTGTGTGTGTAGAAAGGCAGCAGAGAATGATGAAAGGGAGTAAGTAGGTGCACCAACAACTTTAAAGGCAAGGGAGACATTTTTGTAAAACTGCTTTAGGACCTTACTTTTTAAAGTTGAAGCTCATGAGGTTGTTTTTCTTCTTGAATAGGTTTTCTCTTAAAAATTTTTAATAGTGTTTTAAAAACCTCTCGACATGAGGAACCCACATTTCTTTGGCCCTACGCCAAGCAGAATGGCTTCCTATGGCATTTGGAATTTTTGGCTGTTTCCCTTTTTTGAGTTGCTTAAAATAAATTAATATTAATGCTTTTAATAATATATAAACCTTTATTCTGTTTTCTACTTTATTCTCAGCTCCTTACCTCTTAGTTGAACTTAGAAAAAGACCCTTGAAATGTTTTCCCTCTTACCAAATCATGGCTCTGTTTTCTTTTTACATCTAGTTTGAATAGGACTCAAGATTATGTAGGTCATCAGCAAATTGTGTTGATTTTTTTTATTATTATTTATACACTTTTCCTTAATTACTTAAGCTAACATATAAATATTAGTACGTTAGAGAAAGGACTCTGGAGAATAAAGCCTGGGTAATGGAATTACAATTTTAGAAAGCAACATGTACATGTTCAATTTAATTTAAATATCACTTGAAACATGTTTTGGATCAAGATACACATCTTTTAGAAGCACGTGACTCTGTCAGTCTGTTGTTCCCTTTTACACACAGAATTATTATTCTAGTAACAAGCCAGGATACTCACACTTTGCTTCATGGTACCATACTTGTTTTCGAAAATACTATTTAAATTTGTAAAATGCATTTGCAATTTATAGCTATTTATTTTTAGAATTCCTTCCATGTGCTTTTGTCTCTGTGGTTCGGGAGAGTAGAATATTTTAACCAGCATTATTTCCACTGCATTGTAGCTGAAACACAATATTTATTTCTTGACGTTTTGCTGATATGGCACATTTTGGATATTAAATAAATAGACATCCCAAAAACCTAATTAAATCATTACTCTTGGCTAGGCATTTTCAGACATTCACTAGTATTATTAATTCACCACATCAGCTGATTTTGAATAAGAAAAAATATTGTTTTATCAACACAGTCTGATGTGTCTTTGCTTCTTTTCAGAAGAATTATCACAACTTTAGGAATATTATTATTACAGTCATTTTATAGAAAGGGCATTTCTAAATATTAAACAATTTTTGTAACAGCTTTAAATAGGTTTTTGTTTCTTTGCTTTCCGTTAGTTTCCAAATACTTACCATTTTAATAGGTCAAAATTGAATGTAGTTGTTTTCATACCTGGGCTACTTTACTAAAATGTTGGAATTCCTAGTAAAATGGAACAAATAGTATAGAATATGGTCAGATTAGAAGTCTAAAATTCTTATTGAATGTTTTTATTAAACCATAAAATTATAATAAATATGTTAGGTACTCCATGTACACCTGAATATACAAGATAAATATGGATAGTGTGTTAGACTCAGCTGTGCCATTATTAAATTAAAGTGTGCTTTGAGGCATTCATTTTACTAAATTGTAAGATTGACTTGGGGAATGCAATACAAAAAGATAGCAAATACCACTACACATAAATTTTGAAAGAGGGAATATTTTTGCTTTAGACTGTTAGAAATCATTCCCTTATATGTTTGAACATGAAGGAAAAAACATATATAAACAATGAGGAAAAAGATGTATGGAAACAGTGGATGTTATAATCTTCCAGTATGTCAGCTTTAAATTCCTACACACTCAAAACTTAAGTTTTCCCTAATATTCTTCCTGAGGTCTCTTTGTATAAATATTTTAATAAGCAAATTTTTAGAGGTTAATAACAGTAAAAGGTACATTTGTTTATATGAGTATATCTAAATCAAAAAGTAATTTTTGAAGTCAGCAATTCCAACAGTACTTATACCTCAGTGTCAAGATCAATAATTACATATAATAGGAAATCAGAAATCATATTTCCCTAGAATATACAGCAGCTCTAATCATATTTTGATTTAAATTGTTCTTTTGCAGAGGTCTAAGTTGTCAAATACATCTAACCCATAACGTTTCTCTTATAAGAAAATAGTAAAAATAAAAATAAAATAATAGCTAGCATTCTCCTATACTTAATATTTCTCAAGTGTCGTTCTAGGTTTTTTTAACATGTATTAACTAATTTAATCTTCACAACAGCCCTATCTGGGGGGTAATATCATCATTCCAGATAAGAAAACATAGGCTCAAAGAGGTTAAGTATGTGGCCCAATGCCACACAATTAAGTAGTGGAGCAGAGCTTCAGCCCCAAAAGTATAGCCCCAGAATGTTATATCCTGATCAAAACAGTGTATGTTTAACTCACTATTCTGATTATGACATACATAATTAAGAAATTTCTCTCTTCATTCTTCCCATTGCCAATCTCTTCCTCTACTGCTTCTTCTCACTCCTTAAACATTCCTATTCAGTCCTTATGCTGCTGTTCCTTTCATCTTTTCTAATTTAAATTCTGAACAACGTTTGAGGCTTCAAGATACCCCATACAATGACCCTCAGACATTTTTCCCAAATCTCTAATTGCCAGATCACCATTTCTATGAGGCTAGCCTTCAATCACCGAACGCACCACAAGTAAAATTTCACTTCATAATTTTTCCTACATCAAACCAGATCCTATTTCTGAAATGTCTTTAGTGATTCCCAGCCAAAGTAATTTGAAATTTAAAAACTTTTTTTTTCTTTCCTTTCACTTTTATTCATCACATGCAATTGTTAAAAGAAGTGAGAATATGTATGGAAATGTTGAACAAATGAGAGACGTTATTATTTCTATGTCCAATAATCTGTCAAATCATACTAATTCAACTTGTATATTTTGCTGTGTACATCGTGATTCAGAATCTAAGATATGGGGCAAAGATGGCCAGAATTTCAGTCCCTTTGTCTCAGTCTCTTTATATTTAAAATGGGCATATAATAGTACTTACCTAAATAGTTTGCCTTTAAGAATTAAATCAATTAGTGCCCTTGAAGTGATGTGCTCAAAGCAGTGCTTAGCACCTAGTAAACACTTAATGGATGTTCTATTTTTCCCGACCTTTCCTTTCCCTCTGCCAGCTTTCTAGTTCAGAGTTCGGAGTTTTGAGTTCAAAGACCTGAGAGAACACATGAAATCACCCATACTTGCATTTTGCAGAACAGGGACTTGGGACTTGTTTCACTAACTTTGGGGCAATGAGGCCCATCTTTTGGGCCCAAACTCTACTTGGTGTTTCCCTTCTCTGGCCTTTTCTCACTCTGGTCCACAATACTGTATCAATAACCTTAAACGGTACTTCCAATTTAAACAAGAAACGGGTTTGTTGGCCATAGAATTCAAGCCAAGTTGTGTTGCATTTGAGATTCTTCAAAATATCCTCATAACCTAACATTTTAGCTTGACTTTCTTCTTTTATTCTAGATTAAAACTCTCTACTCTAACAAACTGTTCAACAGCAAAGTAAGCCAAGAATATTCTTTTCCCTCCCTCTGCACTTGTGCTTACACTCAAACATTTTTGTTAGTCTTTCTTTACTTTGTAAAAAAAATTTCATTCTACAAAACTCAGTTCAGTTCCATAGTCTCCATTGTATCTTCCCTAAATAAAGCAACTCCAAATAATCCCCCTCTCTTGTCTTGGTTCTTACAGTGCTGTTGCAAGCCTACTCTGTTTAGCACTTGCGTTGTCATTTGATTACCTTTTCATGATATATCAGAAGGAACACAGCTCAGAGTCAGGCAGACTTGAGTTTGAAATTCACACTGACACAGCGTGCCTGTGTGTAAGTTAACTCACACGTCAGGACCCAGGGGCTTCATTTCTGAAAGTGTGCCTCATGGAGTAATGAATTAGAGTGAGATAATGTATGCATAGTGCTGCCACAGTGCCTGGCACTGAGCAAGCGTTTAGTAAACCTTCTGGTTAATGTGGTACGAGTAATAGTATTATTGGTATTTTCCACAGTGACTGTTTTACTCCTTTCCATGTGTATATTTTATGAGTTAAAAAAATAAAGCTAATATTGAAGGCTTAAATTTGTTATGTTATTTAGTGGAGTGAATGGTGAAAGACTGTAAACTGTTATACTCATGTTACCTTTCTTATTTTTTATATTATTGTGATCAGAACACTTAACATGAAATCTACCCTCTTAACAGATTTTTAAGAGTACAATGCAGTACTGTTAACTATAGGCACAATGTTACAGAGGAAATCTCTAGAAATTATTTACCTTGCATAACTGAAGATTTATTTATATATTAGATATAAAATTTACAACCCTTTTCTTCCATTTCATAGTTTGCCTTTTCATTTTGTTGATGGTTTCCTTTACTATACAGAAGATTTTTAGTTTCATGCAGTCTTACTTGTCTGTTTTTGTTTTTGTTTCTGTTTCCTGTGCTTTTGGGGTTAAATCCATGAAACCATTGCTAAGATCATCTTTTAGGAGTTTTCTTCTAGGAGTTTTACAGTTTAAGGTTTTATGTAACTCTTTAATGCATTTCATGTTGATTTTTGTGTATGGTGTAAGAAAAAGGTCTAATTTCATTCGTTTGCATGTGGAAATCCAGTTTTCCCAACACCATTTTTAGAAGAGACTATGCTTTAGGCATTGTATGTCCTTGGCTCCCTTATTGACAATCAGTTGACCATTATGTGTGGATTTATTTCTGGGCTTTCTACTTTGTTCCATTGGTGTAAATATCTTGTTTTTATGCTAGTACCATACTTTTGAAATTTACTGTAACTCTGTAATATATTTTAAAATCAGGAAGCATTATGCTTCCAGCTTTGTTCTTTCTCAAGATTGTTTTGGCTATTCAGGGTCCTTTGTGGTTCCATATATAGGCTTTCTACTTTGTTCCATTGGTGTAAATATCTTGTTTTTATGCTAGTACCATACTTTTGAAATTTACTGTAACTCTGTAATATATTTTAAAATCAGGAAGCATTATGCTTCCAGCTTTGTTCTTTCTCAAGATTGTTTTGGCTATTCAGGGTCCTTTGTGGTTCCATATATAAGTTTCAGAACTGGTTTTCTATTTCTGTAAAAAAATGCCATGGGGATGTTGATATAGATTGTATTGCATTTGCAGATTGCAAAGATATTGGAAATTTCAACAATATTAAGTCTTCTGATGCATGGATATGGGATGTCTTTCCATTTGTTTGTTTATTTCTTTCATCAATGTTTTATAAATTTCAGTATAAATCTTTCAGCTCCTTAGTTAAGTTTATCTCTTATTACCTTTGGAAATCCTATAATATCATGTGAACTTAAAGCCAAAAAGCCTCACTTTGTCAAATATGTGTTCAACAGAAAATATAAGGACCAATGCTCTCACTTTGAGTGTTCTACTTCCAATAGCTCAGCTCCTTGGTCTCATTTTTTTAGGGTGCAAATGCTCTTGTGACATACACTATCATTAGTGGAGCTGATGATAGTTTCCGCATTGACCCTGAATCTGGAGATTTGATAGCAACCAGGCGGTTGGACAGAGAACGCCGTTCCAAATATTCATTGCTGGTTCGTGCTGATGATGGTCTTCAGTCCTCGGACATGAGAATTAATATCACTGTCAGTGATGTGAATGACCACACACCCAAGTTCTCCAGACCTGTGTACTCTTTTGACATCCCAGAAGACACAATCCCTGGTAGGTGACATGCCCTTAAGTGTATTTTGCAAGGATCACCTTTGACTAAAATTACAGACTATATTTTGGCTGCTCTCAATTAGTGACTAATTTTTACCATATGCTACTAGTTATAAAAATATATATGCTGGATTTTTGAGTCTTTTAATTAACCATCTTTGCTACAATTCCCAGCAAATTGCTAGATTTTTGAGACTGAATGAGGCTAACCATTTATCTGATTACTAATTATAGGTATTTCTGTGTCTGAAAGTATTGTGACATGGGTTATTAATTTTTCTGGCAACTACAGTTTCGATACTCTTTTTCCACTTTAAAGACGTGTAATGTGTTTATGCTTCTGTGTATAAATAGAACAAGCAAGTACACGGAAAACTGTGAATACTGGTTCTAAACACTAACTGTGTGACCAACGGCAAATTAATTCTTTTCTCTTAGCTTGAATTTTTTCTTCTATAAAATAGAAACTAAATTCTGTTAGAGTTAGGATAAAGGTTACTTTAGAAAATTTTTGTGGGTTTACATCATGAGACTTGGATATTAGCAGGTGCCCAGTAAGTATTACTAAAATCCGAATCTTGATTTATAATCTTGCCTCTTTGAACATATTATATTGGAATTGTTGAGGCTGAGTACTCAATATCCATATTTCTGGTATGTGTGTGTGCTTCATTCCCATTATTGGAAATTTTTATCTAAAATTGAAATTTTATTCTGAATTACATTTGGAATGAGTGTGCATGATAAGGCATATGGCTTGGAAACACCATTTGGCAAAGGAATTAAACATTTATAGGGGACTACTTCTTTCTACAGTTTTATTCCCCAAGATGTGTTGCACATATCTTTCATGAAATTCCTATCACATTTATTTCTTGCCTTAATTATAGCAATGACCATATGAGCTATAGAGTGATCTTCCCAGGGGATAAATCTATATTATTTCTTGGAATCCTCAGTTTCTGACACTAGCATTGGTCTACAGTATATGTTCACTCAGTTCATCAATATGTTTATGAATTGGTCCTGCTAGGTGGAAAAATAATGTCAATCAACCAGAATGTTTACACTGTAACCTGAGATGCACTGGTTATCTAATGTGTTATATGTTTTATCGATACATGGGAATGTTGGTATCAGTGTTAACGTAGGAATCTGTAGAATGTTGTGTTCACTATGTTTTTATTGTGGTTCTGTAGTTAAGATATTTTACTGTACAAATACATTTTTGGTGACTTTGTATTTATTGTCTCAATAATACCCCTTGTTTCACCGATTTTAGACTTTTAATTTATTCTTTTTGATAGGTTCTTTGGTAGCAGCTATTTTAGCTACAGATGATGACTCTGGTGTGAATGGAGAAATTACATATATTGTGAATGAAGATGATGAAGATGGCATCTTTTTCTTGAATCCAGTTACTGGAGTCTTTAATTTGACTCGAGTATTAGATTTTGAAGCTCAGCAATATTATATCCTCACTGTTCGAGCTGAAGACGGTGGGGGACAATTTACTACAATCAGAGTTTATTTCAATATTCTAGATGTAAATGATAATCCACCTATTTTCAGCTTGAATTCATATAGCACATCTTTAATGGAGAATCTACCTCTAGGATCTACTGTTCTTGTGTTTAATGTTACTGATGCAGATGATGGTAAGTACTTTATTTAATACACTTTTAAAAACTTCATTAAAATGTCACTGAAAAAAATGTCATTTATATTATAGTTATTTAATGTGTTCAGTTGTCACAAATTTTCATTTTGTGACTATAGGTCCAAAATCAGGGAATAGAATTATAATTTAACTTTAGAAGATTTTTAAAAATTAAATATTTTATCAGTTAAGTTCTTATTTATAATTATACAACATGCATTTTATCATTTTATAAAATTTATAAACTATCCTCTTTTTTTCCAGCAAAAGTTTAGTAATGTAGAAGTAAGTCATAAGACAATTTTTTGGTAGGTTTTTACTAGATAAATAAAAATATTTATGTGTATATATATTATATGAACTTAAAAATGACAAAATTTAGACACTAAAGGAAACTAATGCCTTAAAGAAAAATACTTAGAAGTGTATAACTAAGTTTTATATTTTTGACCCAAAATTGCTAATAATATTTTAGAAAGCTTTCCTGCTTTGATTCAAAGGACAGTCTCAGATCTGTTTAAGTTATATACTCAAGTTGAGATTTTGCACTAACTCTGTACTTCACATATGTTTGATTTCTATTTATTGCAAAAGCATTTGGCATGCTTTCTTTTAAAAGCTTACACCCCTGGACTTTCTTCCAAGACTTGTTTTATAAGTATGCATATCAGATAAGATAGCATTAAAGATAGCATTGTAGGGATCACCAGTCTTTAGCCAAATTGTTTGGAAAATTAATATATTGTTTGCCCTTCCACTGGATGCAACTAAATGTCCTATCAATATGCAAACAAGGGACAGTACTTTGAAGAGGAAATAGGTCTCTAACCTAAGGAATGCCAAGTACCATAGGCATATCTACCTCAATTTAGAGTTTTCTGATTCTTATGACTTTGATGATTTATGTAATCTCAGAATACCATTCTATTTTAACTTTCTATTCTATACTTAGTTTCCTTTCAGTAGTGTCTAGAAATGGCACTTGGAAAGATATGAGAAGCAAAAAGCACAATATTTTATATATGTTTCAATAAACGAAATTGGAAATACTTTCTTTAGAACTCATTGAGTAAGTGCCTTTTGAAATTTCCTCCTCTTATTCAAGTACAGTTAAAATTGGATACATGAATATGTCTACCATAGATGCAGCTGTAATCTAGTACTACTGTTACTACTACTATTGCCAATAGTACTACTACTCATCATAGCAATATTAATAATAACATCAATAACTGACATCTGTCAAATATTTAGTATGTACCCAGTCCTGACCTAAGAATGTGGAACACGCTATTCCACATACCTCATCCCAAGTCTGTGGATGGGCTCCAATCAGTCATCTATACATAATTGAGGTTAATTGCTACTTAGGAGATTGATTTCTCTGTTATCATAACTTTTAGTTAGTTTGCCTGTTTCCTGAATATGAATATTTTCAATGCTACTCATACATTTTTAAGTTCTCTGTCCCTGTGACTGTGCTTAAGCTCTCTGTAGTGAAGAATTTTCCACCATTTTCCTTTTTGATTTGTTTTGCATCATAGAGAGCCCATTGTTTCATAAAGAATTGTGTGCTCCTCT
>NW_012145745.1:2044291-2055798 GCF_000956105.1 Propithecus coquereli
TTTATAATTCTAGTTAGTTTAAAATTTATTACTTCCTCCTCCCACCCATTTACCAAACTTTTCCCCTTTATAAAAGAGGCTGTTCTGCAGTTTACAGCAAGGCCATAAAATCTCAGTATCATGTTCTCTTTTTGCCTCTGCAATTTAGCTGTTTACCCAAGGAAGCGGCAGACATGGTGGACTTAAGAGTATTCAGATCCTTGCTTTAATCGCTCCCACTGCTGTTGATTTATGTGGAAATGCTAGGCCATCACTTCACAGCCATGTGAAATCTTGTCAGTATGTTTAACGTCCTTTGATCATGGATAGGAAAGATTTTACGTGCTTTCGTAGAACTAAATTTTATATCTCCGTTGGTATTATTTTTATTCAGGTGTTTTCATAACTGTTTCTAATAATAATGTCTGAGTGTGGGCCTCAAAAGAATAGGGACTAAATATTTGCTGGTAGGTTGGTCATAGGAAATGCAGAAAATTTCCTTAAAAAGTAATAAAAAGTAATTAGATTATATATAACATACATAAATATTTGTGAATATACATATATACACATAATCAAAAATAAAAAGTTCCACCAATTGTGTGGGTATATGAAATTGCTAGAAGATTTTATCCTTCAAAACCTTTGGAATTTTATTATAAGAAATTGAAGTAGGCTGTTGGCTTTATTCTACCCAGATCTTAAAATTCTCTTTCTCCCCTGCTGGTGAATTGACTAGTAACCTGTGTTAGCTTTATTTATTCATCTTTTTCCTGATCCTCAGGCTCCTAACCATTCCACACTGTATAACCTCTGCTTTGTTCATTTGTGAATAGTCTTAAATAAACTGTAAAGATTAAAAGTCAGGATTTATAATGAGGGGGGAAACCTACCTTTTCAAAGATTGACTCGACCATTGTTTACCCCAGAAAGTTTTGTGAATAAGCCAGTGCCTGAAAGTTATCTTTATAAATATTTTTCCTATACATCAAGTTAAGCAAAGGATATTATTTAAAGACCATAAAATCACAGGAAAAAAGTAATTGTGACGTTTTTAAAAAGAACAAGCCCTACATGGTAGAAAAGAAAATCTCATTACTCAGATAAATTTTGCCTTTATAAAAAACTTGATGAAGTTCAAGAAAAGGCAAAAGCTAACTGAAGCAGTCATAGAATACAAAAAAAAAAAAAAATATTTAAAATAAATTAAGAGCAAAAAGGTGATTTAATTGTTCTGGAAGACTCTTGGGAAAGAGTAGACATCATTTCTGATAGTGGAATTCAGAAACCTGGATAGTTAATTAACTTTAGAAATATAGGGGCTATTTGTAAGCAATTCATGTTACTCAGTAGATATTCCCTAATCCCACTGTATAAAAATCTCTGCTAAAGATGGATTATTTAGGTGCATAATATGTTTCTTATCACAATATCCTCTAATATTCCCAATATCTTTAGGATAAACTATAAAAATACACATGACATTATGGCCAGTGAAGAAAACACCATTCTGAGACAGAAAAATCTGACTTTTTCTTTCTGTTTTCAATGCTTATCTGTTATTTACCTTCAAATTATTTACTAAAACTATAGGCTGATCTATTCTCCATGTTATCTTTGTTATAGGATTCTCTGCAATTATTTTCTGAATTAAAAATTTAGATATATTTTTAACTTAAAAAATGACACATGTTCCTAGAAAAAATAGACATTATCTAAATATAGCCCAGTGATAGTATGGGCATTTGTATTTGGAGACTTTTATGTATAGTTTCACTGCTAATGATTCCTTTAAAGAAAATTGTTTAAAAACTTTAAATATATCTAATAAAGTTTGAGAAAGAACTACTTACTGGAAGACTATTACTTGGCTAGATGGTTAATAGGAATTAATAAGTATTTATTGGTTCTGACAAGAAATGTAAAAGTAGACTTACAGCATCCATGAGTAATGCCATACATCAGAGCAGTTTATTACTCTTCTCTGAAAATTGGTGTTGGCTTCAATAAATTACTGAAGTTATAAATGGCTAATAGTATGGAGTGTGGCACTGTTAGTATTGGACCATTGGGAATTATGTGATAGAAAAAAGGAAAAGTATAGAAAAATATCCACTCTATGGAATACTTTTATAATTTAACATTTCAACACCCTAGTAAATAGCAAGCAGTATATAGATCATTTGTTCACCAGATTGTAAACATCTTTTCAGATCAAAAGTTAGCAGGAAAAGAGTTATATGTATGCATTATTTACTAAATAAATTAACTGCAGCTAAATCATTCATAACGTGTGTCTGAGTGCATGATATATCAAGCAGGCCAGAAGATTTGGTGCAGCTTAGTTTGCTATCGGCATACATTTAAGACAGTTTTATTTTTTCCCTCAATTTCAGGCATCAACTCTCAATTGGCTTATAGCATTGCTTCAGGTGATAGCCTCGGACAGTTTACAGTTGACAAGAATGGCGTACTTAAAGTTCTAAAAGCCCTGGATCGGGAAAGTCAGTCCTTCTACAACTTGGTTGTTCAGGTGCATGACCTACCACAGCTTGCAGCCTCCAGATTCACGAGCACTGCTCAAGTCTCCATTATTTTGTTGGATGTAAATGATAACCCACCAGCATTTCTTTCCCCTAAGTTGACATACATTCCAGAAAACACACCTATTGATACTGTTGTTTTCAAAGCCCAAGCAACTGACCCAGATAGTGGCCCAAACAGCTACATTGAGTACACCCTGCTGAACCCTTTGGGAAACAAGTTCAGTATTGGAACCATTGACGGTGAAGTGAGGCTCACTGGAGAACTGGACAGAGAAGAGGTTTCTAATTATACTCTGACAGTGGTGGCTACAGACAAAGGGCAACCGTCTCTCTCTTCATCTACAGAAGTCGTGGTTATGGTACTTGACATCAATGATAACAACCCCATTTTTGCACAAGCTTTGTATAAGGTGGAGATAAATGAAAACACACTTACTGGAACAGATATAATACAAGTCTTTGCAGCAGATGGAGATGAAGGTACAAATGGACAGGTTCGCTATGGCATTGTTGATGGTAATGCCAATCAGGAATTTCGAATCGACTCTGTCACAGGAGCCATCACTGTGGCTAAGCCTTTGGATAGAGAGAAGACCCCTACTTACCTTTTAACTGTTCAGGCAACAGATCGGGGCAGCACCCCCCGAACTGATACCTCTACCGTGAGCATTGTTCTACTGGATATTAACGATTTTGTTCCTATATTTGAGCTATCTCCATATTCTGTAAACGTCCCTGAGAATTTAGAGACACTACCCAGAACAATACTTCAGGTCAGTATATTTAAATAAAACAATATGTGTTCACTATAAGACATCTAACTGAAAGTCTCCCCTCTTCTACAATGTTCATGCTTCCCCACCCTCTCCCCATTCTCATCCATAAATGCTCACAGATACAGCAAATCTCAAAAAGGTTTATAATCACCAAACCTAAGAGCCTATTAATTTCCTCGTAGATGAACATATTGCATTTCAATTACATTCTTTTGTGTATATCCATGTTGCACACATTTATGTATTTGTGGTTTTGAATTTGTTTCACTATGAGAGTAATATCTGCACATAGTAAGAAAATAAAATGATGTAAATGTTTGAAAAATTTGTTACAAATACTGTTTTACCTTCCCTCTTCATAAATTCAATTACCCAGGTGAAACTGCTGTTAAAAATTTTTGTGAAGCCTTCCAAAAATGCTAGGCATTAGTTTTATGCACATTTTTACATAAATAGATTCATGAAATATATACTATACTGCACTTTTTAGTGTTTTACTTGAAATATTACAACTTAGGAATCTTTTTTTTTTTTTTTTTTTTTGAGACAGAGTGTCGCTTTGTTGCCCGGGCTAAAGTGAATGCCGTGGCGTCAGCCTAGCTCACAGCCACCTCAAACTCCTGGGCTCAAGCGATCCTTCTGCCTCAGCCTTCCGAGTAGCTGAGACTACAGGCATGTGCCACCATGCCCGGCTAATTTTTTCTATATATACATATTTTTAGTTGTCCAGATCATTTCTTTCTATTTTCTGGTGGAGATGGGGTCTCGCTCTTGCTCAAGCTGGTCTCGAACTCCTGACCTTGAGCGATCTGCCCACCTTGGCCTCCCAGAGTGTTAGGATTACAGGCCTGAGCCACCGCGCCCAGCCAACTTAGGAATCTTTGAGCGTAGTTCTACCTTGTTATTTTTAATGAATACATTGAATTCCATGGTTTGCATTGTCTTTATTTGGCTCACATGCATGGCGTGTACTATTCTCTCCTACAGGTGGTGGCAAGAGATGATGATCAAGGATCTAACAGCAAACTCTCATACGTTCTTTTTGGTGGTAATGAAGACAATGCTTTTACTCTCTCGGCCAGTGGAGAACTTAAAGTAACACAGAGTCTGGACAGGGAAACCAAGGAGCATTTTGTCTTAATGATCACAGCTACAGATTCAGGTAAGTCCATTGCAACCTCGTTCATGAATAATTTCTTCATAATACGAGTAAAAGTGGGTTTTGTGTACCAGTAAATTAAATATTTGTTGAAATTTACTAATTCTTGAAATTCTGGATTATAAATCATTTTATGAAATGTATACGTAAGTGGTAAGGGCTTAAGAACATCACAAGCAAAGCTCTTTTCCTGTAAAACAGAATGCATCCGTGTCCTGTAAGCCACCCGAGTACCTCTGGGTGTGACCTTACACTCTATTGCTTGAGTGAGGGGACATTTAAAGTACTTCAGCTTTGAAAACATTCAGATGGTTCTAGCCCTCTATTCTCTTATGATAGACATGGGTGAGTCAGCCTGTTAGGAGGAACTTTCACAAGAAACTGGTTCAGTAAAGCATTTATCTAAATGCACAGACTGCTCAAGAACCAAGTCCTGGTACCAAGGAGCCAAACTGTGAAATTTGGGGGAAAACCAGGGATTTAGAATTCTTAATATAAGGACAAATAGCAGAAGTGTAACTGATTTCAATGAAGGGCTGTCGCCATTAAATGAGAAATGTGAAGACCAAATGTGTGAAAATTTTGGCCAATATTGACATAGAGGAGTTATGAGTTATGGAGAGTACTGAGTTATAAAGAGTGAAAATTTAAGTTATCAGTAAAATTAATGTATTTGGAAGCCTGTCTTACTGGGCCTTAAAAATGGAGCTAAAGCGCATGATGGGAGGCAAAAATGCGTTTCAGTGACATTGGTGCCTTAGGTCAAAGTATTTTGGCAGTCTTGGAAAGTAAAGCATTATGTGACCCTTGTCACAAAGCACAACTCTCTGAGTGCTTTTTTTCAAGCTGCCCTAAAATGGACTGGTGTTTCAGAGGCCACTGGGGGAAAAGTATTCAATTAGATGTCTGAAGATCACTTGATATGGGTGATATAGAAAGCAATCAGATATTGTGTGGAAAAAAAAAGTCAAACTAGATGATTTTTTTTAAAAACTCATATGTGACCACAATTCTATGTTCAATTACTTCCCTGGCGTATTTTCGATATCATTAAAACTCACGTGTAACCAAAATTCTATGTATACTTTTTAACGACTTTTTGGGAGAATGTGGGAGTTTTAGATATCAGGTCTAGAATCTGCAGTTTGATCCTGTTTTCCAGGAACGAAGTCTCTGACACAAAACTTAAAATACACATTCACTGCTATGATTTAAAAGTCAAATTGGTAGATGACATGTGAAAATTCAAAAAAATATGGCATCTTTTAGATCCCAGATGCCATGTTATTCTCAAATTCTTAGTGTTCTAGGGACCTGGAAAATATCAAAATGTTCCAAAGAAAAAAGTTTGAGAATTTTATTCCTTATCTCACAAATCACTTTTCCTTTGCTCTTTTTAAGCTCTTACTTGATGGCAGCCCAAAGATAGATCAACTTTGGCAATATAGTAGAAATTGAAGCAGCAGCTTTTTAATCATGCAAACCTTTAAATCTTTGACTTTTGGGGGGAAAAGACATTAGCATTCCAACTATCATCATATTTTTTATTTACTGACTGCATGGCTGTAGAGTAGCACATCTGGAAACTCTCTAACTACTCTTTTCTGCTGCTCAAAATAAGCTACAACCACACTATCATATGTGTGTGGGACTGAATGTTACATTACTAAATAGCAAAACCAGAACGGAGTATAATTCTAGCTCATTCTTTTCCTATAGGATTAAATTGCTAAGCAGACTACAGCTCAATTATTGATAATATTTTGTTTATCTATAAGTAAAAGTATGAATAGTCTGCATTACTTACTGTTATTTCTTCTAGAAATATGTACTGTACCAAGTATTATAGAAACTCCTAGGAGGCTAAAGCATCTGCCTGGTACAGTAATGCAGGTACTACTACGTGGATTTTTCTAAGAGGGGAGCTTGCTCTAAATCAATTAATGTCCTTCACATGGTTTGACATTCTATTCCTAAGTAGCCTACCTTATGAGAGTCTGCCTTACCATTTTCTCATATGCACAATAAATAATATATTTTTAATGTGGCAAGTGACAGGGAATTATCAGAGAAATCAGAACAGCACACTTTAAAAATTATTTTAAATAATTATAATGAACATGTATCCTAGGTTTAAATACACAGGATCTATAGTTAAAACTGGGTTCAAATCTTACCTCTGCCATTTCCCAGCTACATAACCTTGGAAAATTTACCTGTTCCTTCATGATTATATCTATAAATGGAAATACTGATGCCTGCATGAAGAGTTTATTGGCCAGAATAGATAAGAGAATGGCTTATTTTAGCTATTAATAGAATATTAGTCAACATGTTTGCTAGACATCTCAAGCTTAGTAAGGCCAAAGTAACACTTTCTGGCTTCCATCTACCTCCCTGCCCTCCACCGATTGCTTTCTGTCCACCATTGCACAATTGCTGAAGGAAACCTTCTCATTATTCCTCATTCCTCTTCTTCTGTTCCCCACACTCAATATGTCCATTAACAAGTAAACTCCTACTCAAAAATGTCCAAAAGTGTCCTGAACTTATCTGCTTTTCTTTGTCTCTAACACCGCCACCTTATTCCAAGCCCTGGCTAGTGCGATAGCTTCCTAACTGCATATCTTTCCTCCTGCACAGTACTTTATCCAACAAGCAACAGACAAACTTAAAAAAACAAAGCAAAACAAAATAAAAAAAAAAACCTTCCAGTGGTTTCTAAGAATAAAACTTAAATTTCTTACCATTGACCACATGGCATTAAATGGCCTGGCCTCTGCCCACCTATCTGACCCCGCTGCCACCACCTGCTGCTGCCTTTGTCTTGAACAAGCCGTGGAGCACTGGCCCCGGCTCAACCTTTGTGTCCTCCCAACTCTGCATTCAGTGTTACCATGTTGTTAGGTTGAAATCAGCCAACATGGATATATTTACACTATGGAAATCAATAAATGCTTTGGCTTGGGGTGGCTTGTTTCTTGAGAGCAGTTGCTGAACATTTCCTGCCTACTGCCGATGCCAGTCAGTCTGGCTTTGTTAAAAATGCCAACCTTCCGCTGCCCATGGCCCTTGCACTTACAGTTCTCTCTGCCTGGAGTTATATACTCTGCAGCCAGCTGTTCTGTTCTGTTTTGTTTTGTCTGAGGGTGAGGCATTCATGTCATTTTATCATTATATTTGGGTAACATGTCAACTTCTCAGAGAGGACTTACCTGACCACTGATCTAATGTCCCCCTTCCCCTGTGCCCAGTGTCACTCTGCATCACTTTACCTTGTTGGGATTTCTTCTTAACACTAATTGCTATCGAAAGTTGTATGCTTATATATAATAAAATACATTAATATATGAGTAAGTAGAATTTGTCTCATCAATCTCATCATCCTTCCAGTAAAATATAAGTTTCCTAAATCTTATTCAAAACTGAATTCCCAGAAACACTCACAATGGGACCTGTGACATAATAGGTGCTTGATAAATATGTGTTGAATGAGTGAATGATTTAATGAGTGGAAAATGATGATAATTAGTTATCAGTTAAAGCTAACATCTTATTTTAATAAGCAACTGTCATTTATATTTCTTTAACATACTTGTGTTTAGTTTGCTGTTACATATTTACCACTTACTGATTTTTAACACGACCTTCCAAAAGGAAAAGTGCAAATCTTTTTCAGATCATGGCTGAAATTCCAGAAGTTTTTGCTGCATTGGTTGTGGTCATTCAAGTTGACCTCTGTTTTGAAAAGCAGCACAAGTGTTTAAGGCTCTGTGGTGTTTAGTGTGATGTGATAAATTGCAGTCATATGTAAGGATCCACTGAAGCATTTTATGGCTTTAATTCAGTTTCAAGTGCTTAAAATATTGCTTGAGTTATATTCTCATGACTCTACCCTGAACTTTCTGGCTCTTACTCAATTCTGTTATCTATTAGACATTTCTAGACAGGTCTTATTGCTACTCTGTGCTTTGCGATTCACCTTTTCTTAGTTTGATTCACTAATTCAAAATCTGCATAAGCAGAAACTATGGGCTTTTGAGAAGTTTTACCATCTGGCAATTCTCTGAAACCTGGGTATCCCAAGGCACAAACAGTGCGAGTCTTCCATATTTCCCAAATAGCCAAGTACCTTTTCAGCACACATCCTGCATGTGTCAACTGGTTTTACGTAGCTTAAATATAAGGTCCCATCACTCTTCACATCCACCGAATATGAAAAATTTGCTTGTTTTGAATTTTATTTTGGAACATTGGGGGTTCGCATATACTATTCCAATAGATAGACATCTATGCAAGTAATTTTTCTAGGTCCTTTACAATTTTTTTTTTAACTAGAGATGATCTTATGCCTGTGAGGCATTAATATCTGTCACTATTCTTACAAAGAACCGAGTTAGTGTGCAAGGAGGCAGTAAAACAAGCTGGTATGACAGTTGGGGATGTTAGTTATAACTCATTGCATAGTTTGGAGGGATTTTTAAAGAGAACTATGTGCAAAAAAATTCTAAGAGAAATCTGACTTAAAATGATGATTTTCTGGCCAGCAGATTTCTGGGAGATGAGCCAGTCCACTTCCTTTATTTCGTAGATAAGGGAATTGGAGCCTGCAAGTAAGCAGTTTACCAGAGTTTGCAGACACAGGTAGCAGCAGAGTAAAGATCGATATTTAGAATTTCTGCCTTTCAACCAAGTTCTTGCTCACCTATACCATATTTATTAAATATTTTAAGGAAATCAGAATATTCCTTAAAATATACTGCTGACTCTCTGCATGCCAGATTTCCAAACATGCAATTTAAAAACCTTTTCTTCTCATATGCCATTCATTTTACTTTAATAAATAAAACATGCAACTGTTATTTTTCTCTCCCCAAATAAATAAATGTTTCAAAACATTTTTAAGTGAAGCCAAATTAATTGGAATCAGCAATTTCTATATTGATTTTTTTCAAAATAAGCTAAATTTAGGCATTGTTGAAATTAAATTGCTTTATAGGAAAAGATATAAAGAATTCATTAGGCTTTGCTGACAATATTGCTAATTATCACTGCCAATTGTTATTTTGCATTTGTTAAAATCATTGTCATGCTAACTTAATGCACCTTATTTGTAAGTGCTGATTACAGTCAATGAGGCTGTTATGCTTCTGTGGGCTTTATTAATATGTAACAAGCATCTTAATATTATTTTGTCAAAAAATGTTTATGAAGCACTCTCTTCCAAGTAGTCTTCCAGGTACTGGAGAGAGAGTGTTGAAAAAAGAAGGTCTCTGTCCTTAGAGAGCTTACATTCTAGACAGAAAGATAGACAATAAATGAATAAAAATATAATACACAGACTGGGAGTGATATGAAACGTGATGAGGTTAAGATAAAGCAGGCTCAGTGGCTGGAGAGTAGAGAGTTGGAGGTGTTATTTTTGATGGTAGAATCAGGAATGTTCACTGTGAAGATCTGGTAAATAGTGTTGCCTGGAGATGAAACAACCTTGAAGTAGGGATCACGTTTGTTACATCCAAAGAGCAGCAAGAGTGCAGAAGAGAGGCAGAGCTGTGATAAGGAGCTCTCACTTCATTCACTGATGAAGGCTGGTTAGGGCTTTGAGCAGGGGAGTACCAGTTGATTTTGAAAAGATCTGATTTTTGTGGAGGACAAACTATGAGGAGCAGTGGTGGGGACGAAGATTAGAAATAGGGGTGACAGTGATGAGGCCGTTACAGTAGACCCTGAGAGAGAACATGGTAAGTGACTTGACTTAGGTCTCATCCAGCTGTTTGTCAGTGAGAACAAGATTTGAAGCCAGTCAACCAGATCAAGGGACAATTTCTTCCCTCATGTCAGTTTGTGTACCATATTCTGTTTTATATAGACCATATTTATAAAATTTTCTTCACTTTGGATTAAATATTATTTTTATATTACAAAGAACATTAGGAATAAAAAAAACTTGTGGTTCTCTGTCATTAAAATGGTTTGTAAGGTAAGAATATTCATAAATTAGAAATCACAGGATTATTCTCCTCATCAAATGAAGACATGTATAGCTAAGAGTTTTATAAGATACAAAGTACAAAGCACATGTTAGATACTTTACTAAGAATATACAGTACGTATAATATACACATAGATGCATAGACAATGTAGTGAGTTGGGCTGCATGTGTATTTGCATTTAATTTGGGGGTGGGAGATTAATCTGTGCACAAATTAAATATGTTCTCCTTCTCTATTTATTTATAGTTTAGTATACTAAAGGGATATGGAGATACTCCAGCTATAGATTTGGCCCAAAAGTTCAGTTATGAAGTGTCTGTGCATCAGCATAATTAATAAGTATTCAGGGAGAAGTTCACTTATTAGCATTTCTTATTAAGTGCATTTATCATCCAACTGAAACAGAATAAACTTCATTCTTATGCAGGGATTGAAAATTACTCTTTAATGGAGGGAAAACATGATGCTTTTGCAAAAGTTAATGCTAACAGCAAAAAGGACTAATCATCATGCTTTATTTTCTTGGTGAGGATATGATAACAATTTGAATTAATACTGTCTGTCCCATTATTTAGTTAAAGGGAGTCATTTCATTACAAATGACTCTATAATTAAAAGAGAGGTCAGAATTCTGTAATATGACATTTTACATCTGAAGACAGTTGTTTTTAAATATTCCAGAAAGATGGCATTTTGTCAGTATGATTTGTGGGAAATATGGTAGGGAAGCTTTCTTTGTTTAATGAAAATTGCTTGAAAACTTTTCATAAGGCGCCAATGAGTCCATAAATCAAATAGTGCTAGAGTTACTTTCAATTATCAGGAATTAATTACATTTAACTTACTTGTATATATTTTTTTAGACTTTATTTTTATTTTATTTTATTTTTTTCAACTTACTTATATATTTGAGTCTAAGGCAGCTTTGGTTATTTCCATTGGAGTATTTGTCTTAGATGGGAATTTTGTTTCCAAGGTTGATAATTGGTTATTGTTTTACTTCCTCTTATTTCAAGCAAGACTTTGCACCATGTCCTTTATTGACATAAGT
>NW_012145745.1:2057768-2058479 GCF_000956105.1 Propithecus coquereli
TTATATTCCACCCCTTTCATTGGCTCACTGTCCTCCACCAGGAACCTGTGGCATTCCATCCTGCTGTTTCTTTCTGATTGCATCTGGTTCTCATAAATCAATCCCAGATGAAATTGAACAATTTTGCCCTATTACACCACCGCCTATATAATTCATCATTATCAGATCTATCTGAGCTAAATGTTGGCCCCCAGTATTCTGATTCTTCTCATGGGATTCAGGTTTAATTGGGACCCTCTGTTTCTAAGCAACATACTATCTCCAAAACTTTGACCTTTGTCTGCAGTCTTGTTCTCTGACCCCAGCTGTAGGCTAAGGCCTATGGTCCCAGACTGTGTATTTCTAGAATTATTCAATTCTTTGAACTTTCAGCCATGTAGTCACTAGACCATATTTCCATATACAAAGTGAAAGGAGACGCTAATACAGAGCACTTGGCATAATGGTATGCATTATAGATCTATGTATAATAAAAATTAATTAAAGAGAATTATTCCTGCTCTCAATTTGTTTGTAAGTTAATAGAAGATATGGCAGGAGTTATGTTGATAATAATGATAATAATATACAGTAAAACATCTGCAGTGAGAGTAGAATAGTTTTATCTGAGCCTAATTAGCTTAGAAAAGATTTTTTTAGGAGTTTAAAATTGGCTCTCTGTCCATTTTGGCTGAATATAAAAAAAATCAGTTAAGTTCTTGAGTCTCAAAG
>NW_012145745.1:2060209-2061659 GCF_000956105.1 Propithecus coquereli
TTAAAAATAGATTTTTTTATATGTTAGTCAATGTCTATTTTTCTTGTTTCTAAAACAAGTTCAAGAACAAGCATGAGGAACAGAATATATTTTTGCTGTATGCTTGCCATGATCCTAAGCACATCACATTCCCCTCAACATTACTTTGGGTAGAGTCTCTTCTGATTATTCCAATTTTACAGATGAATTCTGATCTTTAGTGAGTAGAGTAAGATGTATGTAAAAGAGATTAAAGAACCCTGCGTCTCCTCTCATCCTTTGTCTCTGTAACCTCGATTTGTTTATCTCTTCTCTCAATTTATTATATGCACCCTCTCCTTTTCATGACTCCTCCTTTTGCTCACACAAATACACAAATGCATAGATATTCCCTAGCTAAATTCATCTTTTTTTAAATGCAACCAGTGGGAGGACCACTAACATTATTCAGATTGTTAACTTCTGTGTCACCAAACTGCATACAATGAGGCACACATTCAAGAAATTTAGACCAAACATTGGTCATCAACAACACTCTCAAAAATATTTCAGTTTTAACATGTTGCTTGTGATAAATTTGAATAAAATCTATGCCAAGATTCTTGTGCCCAAATGCCCCACCAATTTAAACTGGCAGATAGCTAGAGTCACCTTGGTCTTGGCTCTAGCTCCTGCCTTGTTCTATTCTCTGGGCTCAGTAACAGCACTGCCCGTCCAGAGTCCCCGAGCATCACATGCAGCAGCCCTGTTCCAGCTGCTGTCAACACCTGCCGGCTGTTTGCCAACGGTAAAAGCTCCAGAGCTACGTAACACAGATCAAATCTTGGTGCTATTCCTCACTGGGTCTGGGGCCTTGAAAAAGTTACTTAAACTTTCTAAACTTTAATTTATTCATGTAAAAAATGAAGATGACAGTGGTACTAATTTATGAGGATTAGATAAGATAATTTACATAATTTTTTAACAAGCATATGTATACCTAAGTATTAAATAAATATTTGCTTTTATTGATATTAATATGTTACATGGGATTTTTAAAGTCTTATTTTGATGTGCTTCTCCAGTGTTTATAATACTTCCAACTCTATTTGGGTGCATGTAATATTTGTTGCATAATCTTACCATTGTTTACACTAAGCACCTAGTAAAAAGGCATTTATACTGTTTTTAAAAAGCTTGTAGTTAATTATACATATAACCATTATAGTGAGGACTAATTTTTGTTCCTCTAATGCAAAATCAAACACTAATAGGTAAGATTTCTGCAGTCATAAATTTTATATTAATGTAAATGAAATGCTTAATATAAAATATCTTACTAAGAAAGATATATATGGCAACAGTTATCAGTGTGCAGCTTAAATTTAATTGCATAGGTTTCTGAGAGTTATTATGCTACAACCATTGCATTCCATAATTTTCTAGTCCGTTAATTTTGGTTCCTATACTACTAAACAAAAAAGCTGATTTG
>NW_012145745.1:2063289-2086118 GCF_000956105.1 Propithecus coquereli
ATGATTTTGTAGATTTTGTAGTGCAGGACTACAGTGGGTGGTTCTTCTGCTTCATGTGGTTGACTGATGTCACTTTGTGGTATTTGCCTGGTGACTAGACGTCTGAAGGGTCCAAGATGGCTTCACATGCTTGGTGCCTTGACAGGGATGGTTAGAAGGTTGGATTCACCGAGGCCCGTTCTCTCTTCCTGCATAGCCTCAGGAGTTCTTGATGCCATTCTTCAGCAGAGTAGTCGGACTTTTTATGTGGTGGCTCTGGGCTCTGAGAGCCTCAGGTGAAAGCTACGAGTGCCCTTAAAGGTCAGGTTCAGATGTGGCATAGCATCCCTTCCACAATGCTCCATTGTTCAAAACAGCCATGGTCAGCCCAGATTCCCTGGGAGGAGAAACACACACCACACCTTGATGGGAGAAATGTCAAAGATGGCCATTTTTAACCCACCACTGGTCCCAATAAAACTATTTGTGTTTTCTTAGTTTAGGAAGTTTATTTTACCCTACTTAAATCTTCTTAAAATGGAGAACAGCAATATGGTGTCTTGCTCTGAAAGGATGTGAAAGCAATTGAGTTGTAACGTTTGGTTGATCCAGGTTCTCCCCTTCTATGCCCATTCTAGGCTGTAGGAAATGAAGATTTCCAAATATTCCATACAAAACCTCACAGACATAAATATTTTTGTGCCCTCCACCTCCCATAGGTTGGTGTTAGGTAAATTAGAGTGGGTTAGATGGCTATGAAAATAATGGATCAGAAGATAGAATGTGAAGAGTTCAGAGGAAATATCGGCTGTGGGTATCCTATGTGTTGATATGGTGATGATTTGATTAATGGTTTATTTTGTTGTTTGTTACTAATTTCCTGTTAAGAAAATTATCTTGGGAAACTGACTTTAATTAGTCTCTTCCAATGTCACAGACGACTGAATGTGGGCAGGAGGTCTTAGAGGCATTTTAAACACTTATTGAGTTGCCCATATGAATAACAGTGGTGAACGAGAGAATATCTCTGCTATCTTTGAACTTATATTTGTTTTGAGATTAACAATTAAATATAAATAAACAAAATTATTTCATATAGGGATGACAGCCTTGAAAATAAAACAAGATAATAAATAAAAAATAATAAGGAGGAGTTTTAGGTTTGATTTTTTTATAGATGGTGTCTTAGTCCATTTGTGCTGCTGTAACAAAATACCTAAGACTGGGTTATTTATAAACAGCATAAATTTATTGCTCACATTTACAGAAGCTGGGAAGTCCAGAATCAAGGCACTGGCAGGTTGGGTGTCTGGGGAGGGCTGCTCTCTGCTTCCAGGTTGGCACCTTGTAGCTGCATCCTTTGGAGGGGACGAAGGCTATGTCCTCACATGTCAAAAGAGCAAAAGAAAGGGAACCCACTCCCTCAAGTCCTTTTATAAGGGCCTAATCCTGTCCAAGAGAGTGCTGTCCTCAAGACTTACTCATATCCTAAAGTCCTCACCTCTTAGTACTATCACATTGGCCATTACGTTTCAATACATGAATTTGGAGGGCACATTCAGACCATAGCATTGGCCTCTCTAAGTAGGTGACCTTTAGGACTGGGCAGTGGGATTGGAAATAAATGTGGGGTTTTATCTAAGAAAGTCAGTGTGTCTGGATCAGAATGAGAAAGGAGTCAGAGAGGTAGGCAGGTGCTAGATCCTACAGGCCACATAAGGCCTTCTAAGTCATGGTGAAAAATTAGAATTTTAAAATGTATTTTTCAATGGGAAATTGTTAGAGGGTTTTAAACAGAGGAGCAAGATAAACTGATCTGTACTTGGGTTGGATTTGAGGAGGCAGGACTGTAGAGAGAGGTTTTATAGAGAGAAACTAGGGAAACAATTTAGGCACTAATTAATATAGGTATTCCAAGTGGAGTGGCCTTGTACTTATATGTAGAAATGAAAATTGAGTGAATAGATTTGGGTCACACACTTGAGATTGGAAATGAGAGTAAATGAAAGAGAGAAATAAGAATCATTTACTGAGTTTTCTGCTCCAATACCTGGGCAGCTTGTGATATCATTTACTGAAGTGATTTGGATTGGAGGAGAAACAGAATTGGGAGAAATCAGTTTTTATCTGAATGCTGTTTAAGACGACTGTTAGTCATTCATGTAGAGGTATCAGCTGGGAAGTTGGAGATACGAGTGTGGAGCTTAAGGTCGGGGTCAGGGCTAGATTAACAGATCTGGCAGCCATCAATGTTTAGAGGACATTTAAAAGCAATGAGAACAAGTTAGGAGTGAGTGTAGCAAGAGAAGGAAAAAGGGGCTGAAACTGGTCTCTGGGAATTCTCCAACACTGAAAAGCAGGTTTAGAAGAAAAAGTCTCCAAGGCAGCTGAGAAGGCCTGGCCGTAGATGAAGGGGGAAATCCAGGACAGAATGGACACTTACATGCATTGTGAACGGAGGGAAAGCAACTTACAGACTTCTTTCAGACCTACTTCCAAGAGAAGAGCTGAATTCCCAGAGGCCTATGAAGTCAAATCACCAAGGATTGGGGAAATTTCCATCCAGAGTCATAGACTGGGTCATTGTGCTTCCACCCAGAGAGAGGCAGGTACAACTGAACTTCTTCCAGGGTATGAGCTTCATAAGGCCAGTAAATACCCTCTCCTTTACTTGTCCTACACCAAAGCACAGAAATAATGAAATTAATATCCTGACATTAAGTCCAAAGTCTTCAGCTTAATGTGAAGAGCAGAGCCTTGGGAATCAAGCTGTGTGGAATTGAATCCTGACTCTACTATTATGAACTTCATGAGTATGGGAAACTTATTTAGCATTTCTGGACAAAGTTCTCTTATCAATGGTCTAGGTATAGTAATAAGAAAACTGAATTTATAAGAATAAATAAAATAATTTAAGTGAACTGCTACTTAGAATAGTGCCTGGAACCAAAAAATGCTCAATAACTGTCAACCCATCTTGTTCTAATCCATGGAAAACACTTAGCTCTGTATCTATCACCTTTTAATGCTCAGTAAGTTTCTGATAATGATTCTGGAAGAGAAGTCCTATCCGCTATAGTGTGATGATATAATAATTATTTATCTGTCATGCAGAGGAAATTTTCTCCTACTTATGGCAGAAATAGAATATTGTCAATCTGTAACAGGACGGTTCTCCTGTCTGAGATGTTTAAATTCCTGACTGTTCAGTTAAATGTTTACAAATTGGATCCCATCATCCATTGATCCATTTGTTTATTTCTAGAATAAAATGCTATGATGACATGCTGTTTTCTTTTAGCGTATGCCAAAGATTCATTGAAAAATGTCATCCTATGCTTGTAAAATTGGTCTAGAAAATCTTGTTCATATTTTCAGAATGTTTTAGAGTTGTACAGGTAGGTCTGATATGATTGTTTTGGTTTAGTAGTATGTATTTTAGCTGTTTGGCTGGCTGAATTTTCTTGTTTTCTTTTTTAATATCAGAGAATTAACTTTATACTTTCCCATTCGCTGAAATCCAAAAAACCCATCTGTGAAAATCTTGAAATGACTATAGAGATTATCATAGAGTCAGTTAAAATAAAAATTGAAGCTATTTTTATCCTCTGAAAAAAATTACATTCCCTTGTAAATTAAATTAAAGGCAAACAATTATTATAGTTTAAGTTAAACATATTTGCATAGATAAAGTAAATAGTAATGACAACCTTAAGCTTATTTACTCCAGCCTAATAAAACCGTAATGGAATATAATGCCTTTTTATAGTAAGTGTTAATGACTCCTTGCTATTCATGAATCCCGAAGAAAATCCATTCTGTCTTCTTGTTAAATGAGCTATTGTTTAATTGTTATATTGCCCATTTAAATTTTACATATGTAAGTTATTTACTCAACTACTGATGGGCTCTCTAGAAGCACAGACTTTTATGTGGCTTATAATTTGTTAATTTTCCCCTATGTTCTAGCATCATCTTGCACACAGTAACCAGCCAACAGATATTTATTTATATTTTTATTTGTATTTGATCAAACTATGCATTTCTACACATGGTGTACTTACTTTGAGTTATGCCTTTTACTTCACCTTTAATATTTTCCCTTCTAGCAAACCAGCCTATGTTAATTCCAACCTTTTATCTATCTAAGTCCTATAACCTTACTTTCCACAGACCCATTCCAGAACTTAGTGTTTATAGCTTTGTATCCTCTTTTCACCCACCCGGTCCAAACCTTCATTCAAACCTCACTTCTAATTCTTTTATGTCATAACATGCGAGAAAATCATAAAACTGCATCGACAGGGTCCACTTTCTAAGGAAAATCCCTGAACCTGTGCTCTTAATCTCATCCCATTCAATTCCCTCCAAGACTTTAATTCAACAGTTACTGCATTTCTCTCTTGTGTCTTCAAGCTATCTTTCTTCCTTTGATCGTTCTTTATCTACACAAATGCTTATCTGTATAAGTTAGCATATCTACAGAAATGCTCGGAGTATCTGGTATTGAATTCTGGTTCTTTTATTTGCCTGCCATGACCTAGGGAAGTCATTTTAATGTCTTTAAGTCTCAGTTTCTGCAACAATAAAAGTGAAGATAAGAATTTATACTTTGTACCTTGTGAGAATTACATATTTATTGACCCATACTATATGTCAAGCAGTATATATGAAATCAGTTCATATCCATAAATGTCTTTGGCACAATTATTAGAACATAGAAGTCACTAAATCAATGTTAGTTTTCTTTTTCTTTTTATCCTTATATCTATTTTATTCCCAATATATTCTTTCTTACCTAATGTCTGGCATATCACAGTGGCTGTCACTTAAACAAATGTATCGAATCAATGATTTTAAATTCTCTAGAAGTGCTGCTTTCACTCACTTTACTTTTTCAAGTGTTCTTGAAAGGATGGCTTCACTACCTACAGTTTTCTCTGGCCATTTATTCCTGAAAATCTTTCAGTCTGATTTTCTCCTCTATTGCTTTACTAAAAAGGCTCTATCAGAAGACTCTACTGCGATACGTCAAGTCTAGTGACTTCCTCTGAGTCCTTATTCTCTATTACCTTTTGCAGTGTTCACACTACAGGTCATCTTTTCTTTTTGGCATTTTTTTTCCTTCTCAATGTCAACGTAAATGTTACTGCTTATATGTCACCCCCATCTCCAACCACATCTAATTTGCCTTCTGTTTGTCCTTTTTCTCTCCCTACAAAGTAATTTGAACATTCCCCATAGCATTATTTTTTTCAGTTCTTTCTTTTCTTTTTTTCATATTTGTGTGTGTGTGAGAGAGAGAGAGAAAGAGATCGACTGAGATGCATTTCCAAGACTGAAAACATGACTTCTATGCAGAAAACCTCCAAATCTGTACTATCGACTCTGACTCCATTCCAGAGCTTCCTACCTATATTTATAACTTTCTGATAGACATATTTTCCCTGGAGGTTCTGTTGGCATCATAAACACAATGCACCTGAAACCCGTAATCTTTGCTGTTTCTCATTTGGTTTTCTGCTTTCTCTTAATAATGGTGCCTTGCTTTCTTCATCTACACCTTGTGGGTAAGGGTCATCCTTTACCCCCTATACTCAATCAGTGGACACATTCTCATGTTTCCTTTTTCCAGTGTCTCTGGCACCTATTCTTTTCCCTGCGTTCCTTCTGCCAAGATCCTAGTTCAGTCCATAATTGCATTACACCTGGTCTATTATAATAAAAATTAACTTACTTCCCTGACTCTAGTTTCTAATCCCTAGTTTCTATATGCTCCACCATACTGTACAATTATGGAGCCTCCAAACACTGTCGAATTCTGAGGAGTTAGGCACTCTAAGTCCCATAAGGAGTACAGTCTAATACAAGATGTGATTTTGTAATCTTGTAATTACAGTACCATGTAACAACTATAATTTAAACACAGAATGGGTAGAAAGAACAATATAGTCAATACTATTCAGAAAAATAAGTAGAGGCTTCAAGTAGTTAATGATTTTTAAAAGAACAAAGAGGCCATTTAGCTGCACATGAAGGGACGGAAGACAATAATGACAATACCAGGTACAAAGACAAAGAGCTATGCAGAAGCATGGCCTTAGAGAAACAAAGCCTTTCAGTAGGCCTGTGTGGGTTAACAGTGGACCTTGTGTAGTGTATAAAAAATTCAACATTTCTTTCTTCATCTAAGGAAAGAAACAATGGAAGTGTTTTAAGCAAGGCAATAACATGACTAGTTTATATTTTATGGTGATTCCTCCCCAGTGTTGTAGGAAATAATTTGTATGAAGCAAAGCCAGAGGCAATGAATGAAGCGGCAATGGCAGTAATGGGAATCAGCTTGAGCATCCACTGGCTCCGCTCTAACAATGATACTCTCTTCCTCAAACATCTTTCAACTTCCAGTTTGCCTATGGCATGCTGCCCAGTCTCCATAGTCCAGTCACTCCATAAATGGCCCCAGAACCTTCCCAAGTTCATTCTGCACAAATCCCCAACATATAGTCACAATTGCAGCCTGACTGGATCGTTTTCTGTTCCTGGGAAAAGGATCTGCACTTTCCCAAGGCTTTAACTTTAATTCATTCTGTATCCTGGACCAGGGCTCAGCAGACTGCCACCTGCAGGCCAAATTCTGCCCAGTGCCTGCTTTTGTAAATAAAGTGTTATTAGAACACAAACATGCCCTTATAAAACTGGTAGATCTCAGGAAGAGGCAAAGAAGGTTAAAAAAATCAACTGGGAGATATTTTAACTATACAAATACAATGATTGATTTAGAGTTCAGATGACAATGGGTCTCAGTTTATACAAACAAATTGAAACAGTAATTCCTTATTCTCAATTCAGAAAAATATTAACACTTTTGTTCATTTGCATTGAACTCAATTAATGTAAACTAATTCTGCACTGTCACACCATAAGCAAGAAACCACTTTGGCCTGAGCAATCAGGGACAGCATTTCTTGTCTTCACTACATTCCCCCAGTTGAGTTTTGCCTTCTTATGCTGTGGTATAAGGGGAAAAGTACATGTTGAAATCATAAGGACAGAAGTTCAAACTTTGGACCTACTGTTTATAGATTGTATGTTTCTTTGTGCAACTATTTTAGTCTCCCTTAGATTCAGATTCCTCATCTATAAAAATCTGAAACTAAAACCAAACTGTTAAAATTGTTTTGAAGTTTAAATGAGAGCATATATAAATCGCCCAGTTGTGAGTTTGGTACAAAGTCAATAAGTTGCCAGAAATCTTGAAAGAACAGCATAGATGTTTAAATGTTAAGAAAATAGCACAAGACACAATCTAATAAAGTTCATAACATTTCAAATTAACGTCCACCAAAGAAACAAGAGAGGTCTCCCTGAGGGATGAGAACAGAACCAAGCTTCAAGTCAGAGAGGTGTGGGCAGAGTATCTTAGCTGTCAGTCTTCTGACAGGGTCCCTTGTGCTTCTTCTATTTCTCTTTTTTTTAAACTTAAAATTATAAGTTTGCATGCAACCAGTGTTACAGAATAGCTCCTATTTAAAATGCACTTTTTATATGCTTTAGAATCTAATGAAGTCTAGAAAAAATTAATCACATATGAACATGAGAATTTATTTTTTAATTTTAAAAAATAAAAAATATATTACCTACTTTTAAGCAAACAATCATATGGTCCATAACATGTACAATAGCATAAAATTTAAAAAATTAGAATTTATACTATAAGGTTCTTAGGTTCATTTTCTGTTGCTATAACAGAGTATCACAGAGTGGGCAATTTATAAAGAATAGAAGTTTATTTGGCTCATAGTTCTGGAGGCTGGGATATCTAAGAACATGGGGCCAGCATTGGATGAGGCCTCGGTGCTATGTTATTTCATGGTGGAAGGGTAAAGGCATCACATGGCGAGTAAGCCCACGAGACAGAGGGAGGAAGTAATCAGGCTAAACTCATCCTTTTATCAGGAGCCTACTCTGGTGATAACTAACCCACTCCTGAGATAAAGGTATTAATGCATTTATGGTGGTGGAACCCTTATGGCCTAATCCACTTGCCATCCACTGATAGCAACAATTCCCAAAATAATATCACACAATTCTCAAATCCAGTTTCCTGCAGACTTTCTTGAAAAGGTAAGATAATTTCATTATTTCGTAAGCCCTGAATTTTTAATTTTTAAGGCTTCATTTATAAAACTCTGATATTTTTATTTTGATAAAGGGAATAGATATTATCTACTGTATGAGAGCAATAATTATACTTTATAAAGAGTCCCTTCTGTCCCAAGAAATATAGCGAGTGCTATTCTCATTCACTCCTGATTGTGGCAAGTGGGTGTGCCAAAAAGTGGTAAAAATCTGAGCAATACCAAGTAATTTATCAATACTGAAATCATTTCTCAACCAAACACCTTCTATAGTCTTTTTCTATTTTTCTGTCATTTTATGAGACCTTTATTCCTTTTAAATATAAGGTCCCCGATAGTTTATTATTTCACTAACATAGCCTAAAAATGTTGAAATATTTGTTTTAAGCTGTGAGCATAATGGGAGGAGTGTATATGCTACTGGCTGCAATGTAGGGGATTATTTCTTTTTCCCCTGCCATTTCTATTAGATACATGCTGTTGCTATGTTTATATGGACAGAAACCAAACTATAGAAACATGAGGTTAACTCCAAGAAAGGTATCTCACTGCTATCATAAAGAAGAAATCCTTTAAAGATATCTATTTCTTTGCTACTCTCCAACTTGAAAAATTATGGACCACAGCCAATTTCTGAACCTCCAAGCTTAGCTCCTTCTTTCTTGGCTGATCTCTGGGCCCCCAATTCAGACATAAAATCAGGAGTATACACAGATGGCTTTACTCTTCGGAAAGAAGAGAGAAGCTATTCTCAGTGGAAACTCCTGCCCGTTAACCAATCTGGCTAGCATCAAAATAGCCATGAAGATGTCATACCTCTCCTGACAAGAAAGCAACAAAGCCATATGAGGAATGACAAATGAGAGAATTAGGAACTAGGATGGTCTCTGTATAAATAATCAGTTCTTTGGTTGTTGGGAGAGCCAATGTAAGTCAGGTACAGAGTTTTGTCTTGAAAGAATAAAATCTTCAACTGATTATCTCTCGTTTACTGTGGTGCACAGCAGAAAAATAATTTTATGGAAGTTCCTTTAAAAGATATTCATTTGTAATCCTGGCCACTAACCACAATATTAGAGCAAGGCCCTGATTTATGCTTTCAGGCTAATTTATTTCAAACACAACAGCCTTCTGGGTTTATTTGGGGGCCTTGCCTGACTTGACAGTCCTAAAAACCTTGTGAAGACCTGTTTAATGTCATTGGACATCTCACAATAAAGATTGTCAATGTGGTGTTCACATAAAATTTGAAATATTTATCTTCTAGCCATATTCGTGCTTTCGTTGTGTGATCTTACTTACAATGTTTTCTTACATTTCTGCCTCAGTTTTTAAATTATGGTAAATAGATGTTATAATATTAAAACTATAAAAAATATGCCTATCTCTGCTGTCTGTTTTAGTTATAGGATCATTGGCGGAAACTCTCAGTTCACCATCAACCCATCCACGGGACAAATCATCACCAGTGCGTTGTTAGACAGAGAAACAAAAGATAACTATACTTTAGTAGTGGTCTCCAGTGATGCAGGGTCGCCGAAGCCTCTTTCTAGTTCCACGAGTGTGCTCGTCACCGTGACGGATGTCAATGACAATCCACCACGATTTCAGCATCACCCATATGTCACCCACATCCCGTCTCCTACTCTTCCAGGTAATCACCCTAACTATGAGGCTGCATGGATATAAGCAAACTAGATCTCAGACATTTTCTATAAATACATTTATGTTATTATTACATATGTATTTCTAATTTAGCCTAATTTTGAAAATCCTCTAAAAGTCAGATCGTTTCACCTAATGAAATTGAAGGGACTTTGAACCTTTTAAATGAATTCTTTCTTCCCAGACCAATTATGTACAAGATTTTATAATTGCCACATCTTTCCTATTACTATTTCATGCTATTACTTGCATATTGTAAATGATTGAAATAGATACCACTTTATAGTCAAGGATGGTTGTGCCCAGGGGTATAATTTGTGCATAATTTCCCTAAGAATAGGGACATTATCTCTATTTTTCATGCCATACAACAGTGCCAGAAACATTATCTAAGTGGCAATATGCATTTAAAAATATTTTTGGTGGAAAATGAATATTTTACTTCAATTTTTCATAGATATATTTTTAAAAATGTCAATGAATGTTCTTATTAATATTTTAATATGTATTTCTATTTCAGTTTTTGTGGATAATTTTTTTGCTAGTAAGTGTATGGAACCATTTATGAACCATTTTCATATTGACAATATGCGTTTCTATTTATATATCTTTTAAAACATTTAGTTTGATATCATTTTCTTTTTTTGAAAGAATGGCATACTCTATTAAGAACACACAAATTTTTGTCCATTTGTAATTTTTAAAATGTGTTTTTGAATAGGGAAATACACAAATATAGCACATTATTAATTTAATCTTCCTTGCATGAAAATATTATTAATTCAAGGGAAAAATTAAAAAATAAAATAAAATAAATGAATCCAGTATTATTCCTCTCAGTGATCTTTTATCTTCTATTAACCTGAGAATGTCTAATTGATACCAATTTAAAGTATCAAATCCATAAATGTATGTGCCAACTTTTTATCAAAAGGAAATGTCAATATCAAAGTCATAAAAACCTGATGAAGATCTTTAGCTGAAATGATGTTGGCAGGCGTGGTCTAGTAACATCTAATGTGCGTTGTTGCAATATAGCATCTCCTATGCAAAATGAGGTATGCTTAAGCATCTTTTCCTCATTAGACTTATTATAATTAATTGGAATCACTGGACTTTTTTAAAATAAGAGACTTTTTACTTTGTTACAAAGTCTTCTGTAAGGGTGGAAGTGCAAGTTTGGGAATGGTTTCTGAATGAGTATATTGAAAACATGTTCTTATGGCAGCTTTTCTGCATATATTTACTACAATCTGTTCCATTGGCATTCATTCCAAGCACTAACTCTTGGAATCCAAACTGAGTCCATTCTTCAGTTCTTATTTCTTACTACTTTATAATTATTTTAATTGATTTATGTATATATATATATATATGTATATACTTCATTTGCATGTGATAATAGCTCACAGATAAAGGGATTTTGCATAAAATAGTGGATATAAGGAATCAACAATAAGAAACATGATTTTTGTGAATTATTACATATACAACAAATCAAAAGTATTTTTAAACATAATATAGTATAGTCTCTTTACATTGAATAGAAGCATAGCTTCTTGCAGAGCTCACATTGTTTGTTGGAATGCCGTATTATGCACAGATTTTTCTCCGAGAAACTATGATTCTGAATGATTAGCCAGTTCTATTCTCTGTGCTTCTCTCAAAGGCATATGAAAAAATATTAAACCCAACAGACTGTATGGGTTTTAGTTAGGAAGGACCAGGTCAGTCTCCGAAGACTATCGTTAAGTAGATTTGACTTGAGATCTTCAAAGAAAATATAGGAAATACTGTTCTCCCTATTAATCATAAGAAAATATTAATAAAGTCATATCAGGCAATAATATAGTGTTTTATATGCATTAACCTACTGCCAAATATTTTATTTGGTATTTCACTTGATTATAATTACACATTCCCTCTTTTATAGGTTCCTTTGTCTTTGCGGTTACAGTCACAGATGCTGACATTGGACCAAATTCTGAACTGCATTATTCTCTTTCGGGTAGACACTCGGAAAAATTTCACATTGACCCACTGAGGGGAGCTATTATGGCAGCTGGACCACTAAATGGAGCTTCAGAAGTGACATTTTCTGTACATGTTAAGGATGGTGGCTCATTTCCAAAGACAGATTCTACAACAGTGACTGTTAGATTTGTGAACAAGGCTGATTTCCCTAAAGTCAGAGCCAAAGAACAAACATTCATGTTTCCTGAAAACCAACCAGTAGGCTCTCTTGTCACCACCATTACAGGGTCCTCCTTGAGAGGAGAACCTTTATCCTATTACATTGCAAGTGGGAATCTTGGCAATACTTTCCAAATTGATCAGTTAACAGGGCAGGTGTCTATTAGTCAACCTCTGGACTTTGAAAAGATACAAAAATATATTGTGTGGATAGAGGCCAGAGACGGAGGTTTTCCTCCTTTCTCCTCTTATGAAAAACTTGATATAACTGTATTAGATGTCAATGATAATCCCCCCATTTTTAAGGAAGATCCATTTATATCTGAAATATTGGAAAACCTCTCTCCTCGAAAAATACTTACTGTTTCGGCAATGGACAAGGACAGTGGACCCAACGGACAACTAGATTATGAAATCGTTAATGGCAACAAAGAAAATAGCTTCAGTATCAATCATGCTACTGGTGAAATTAGAAGCATTCGACCTTTAGACAGGGAAAAAGTATCTCATTATGTGCTCACCATAAAATCTTCAGACAAAGGTTCCCCTTCTCAAAGTACCTCAGTAAAAGTCATCATTAACATTTTAGATGAAAATGATAATGCCCCTAGGTTTTCTCAGATATTTAGTGCCCATGTTCCTGAGAATTCCCCCTTAGGATACACAGTTACACGTGTCACAACTTCTGATGAAGACATTGGTATTAATGCAATCAGTAGATATTCTATAATGGACACAAGTCTTCCATTTACAATTAATCCCAGCACAGGGGATATTGTCATTAGCAGACCTTTAAATAGGGAAGATACGGAACGTTACAGAATCCGAGTTTCTGCACATGATTCTGGTTGGACTGTAAGTACAGATGTCACAATATTTGTGACAGATGTGAATGACAATGCTCCAAGATTTAGCAGACCCTCCTATTATTTAGATTGCCCTGAACTTACTGAGATTGGCTCCAAAGTGACTCAGGTATCTGCAACAGATCCTGATGAGGGATCAAATGGACAAGTGTTTTATTTTATAAAATCTCAGTCAGAGTATTTCCGGATTAATGCCACCACTGGAGAGATTTTCAATAAACAGATCTTAAAATACCAAAATGTCAGTGGCTTCAGTAATGTGAACATCAACAGGCATAGTTTTATAGTGACATCTTCGGATCGAGGTAACCCTTCCTTACTTAGTGAGACGACAGTTACCATCAACATAGTGGACAGTAATGACAATGCCCCTCAGTTTCTTAAAATTAAATATTTCACTCCGGTCACCAAAAATGTAAAAGTTGGTACAAAGTTAATCAAAGTTACTGCGGTAGATGACAAAGATTTTGGACTGAATTCTGAAGTGGAATATTTCATTTCTAATGAAAATCATTTAGGAAAATTTAAGTTGGACAATGATACAGGATGGATTTCAGTGGCATCTTCTCTGATTTCCGACTTAAATCAAGACTTTCTGATCACGGTCACTGCAATGGATAAAGGAAACCCCCCACTTTCTTCCGAAGCAACTGTTCAGATAACTGTCACTGAGGAAAACTACCACACACCTGAATTCTCTCAAAGCCACATGAGTGCAACTATCCCTGAGAGCCACAGTATCGGTGCCATTGTCAGAACTGTTTCTGCCAGAGATAGAGACGCAGCTATGAATGGCTTGATTAGGTACAGCATCTCTTCAGGAAATGAAGAAGGCATTTTTGCAATCAATTCCTCCACAGGTATATTAACACTAGCCAAAGCTCTCGATTATGAGCTATGCCAGAAACACGAAATGACGATTAGTGCTGTAGATGGAGGATGGGTTGCAAGAACCGGTTACTGCAGTGTGACTGTAAATGTGATTGATGTGAATGACAATTCTCCAATATTCCCCTCTGATGAATATTTCCCTACTGTTTTGGAAAACGCCCCGAGTGGAACAACCGTTATCCACCTAAATGCAACAGATGCTGACTCTGGGACAAATGCTGTGATTGCATACACTGTACAGTCCTCTGACAGTGACCTCTTTGTCATTGACCCTAACACAGGAGTCATAACCACTCAAGGCTTCCTGGATTTTGAAACCAAGCAGAGCTACCATCTTACTGTGAAAGCCTTCAATGTCCCCCATGAAGAAAGGTGTAGCTTTGCCACTGTTAATATACAATTAAAAGGGACAAATGAATACGTGCCTCGTTTTGTTTCCAAACTTTACTATTTTGAAATCTCAGAAGCAGCTCCTAAAGGTACTATTGTTGGAGAAGTGTTTGCCAGTGACCGTGATTTGGGCATTGATGGAGAGGTACACTATTTGATTTTTGGTAATAGTCGAAAGAAGGGTTTCCAGATCAACAAGAAGACAGGACAAATTTATGTCTCTGGAATTCTTGATAGAGAAAAAGAAGAAAGGGTGTCTTTGAAGGTATTGGCCAAGAATTTTGGCAGCATTAGGGGTGCAGATATAGATGAGGTCACTGTAAATGTCACTGTGCTTGATGCCAATGACCCACCCATTTTTAGTCTAAACATCTACAGCGTTCAGATCAGCGAAGGGGTCCCAATAGGAACTCACGTGACCTTTGTCAGTGCCTTTGACTCAGACTCTATCCCCAGCTGGAGCAGGTTTTCTTACTTCATTGGATCAGGGAATGAAAATGGTGCCTTTTCTATTAATCCACAGACAGGACAGATCACCGTTACAGCAGAATTAGACCGAGAAACTCTACCCATCTATAATCTCTCGGTTTTGGCTGTTGATTCAGGGACCCCCTCAGCTACAGGAAGTGCCACTTTATTGGTCACCCTGGAAGATATAAATGATAATGGGCCAATGCTGACCGTCAGTGAAGGAGAAGTCATGGAAAACAAACGCCCGGGAACTCTGGTGATGACCCTTCAGTCCACTGATCCTGATCTCCCTCCAAATCAAGGTCCCTTTACTTATTACTTGCTGAGCACGGGTCCTGCCACCAATTATTTTAGTCTGAACACGGCTGGAGTTCTGAGCACAACTAGAGAGATTGACAGAGAGCAGATTGCAGACTTCTACCTGTCTGTGGTTACTAGGGATTCTGGTGTTCCTCAAATGTCTTCCACAGGAACCGTACATATCACAGTCATAGACCAAAATGACAATCCTTCACAGTCTCGGACGGTGGAGATATTTGTAAATTATTATGGCAACTTGTTTCCTGGTGGGATTTTAGGCTCTGTGAAGCCACAAGACCCCGATGTATTAGACAGCTTCCACTGCTCCCTTACTTCGGGAGTTACAAGCCTCTTCAGTATTCCAGGGGGTACTTGTGATCTGAATTCCCAGCCAAGGTCCACAGATGGCACATTTGATCTGACCGTCCTTAGCAATGATGGAGTTCACAGCACAGTCACGAGCAATATCCGAGTTTTCTTCGCTGGATTTTCCAATGCTACAGTGGACAACAGCATCTTACTTCGTCTCGGTGTACCAACAGTAAAGGACTTCTTGACTAACCACTACCTTCATTTTTTACGCATTGCCAGTTCACAGCTGACAGGCCTAGGGACTGCTGTGCAACTGTATGGTGCATATGAAGAAAACAACAGAACGTTTCTTCTGGCAGCTGTGAAGCGAAGTAATAATCAGTACGTGAATCCCAGTGGTGTAGCCACCTTCTTTGAAAGCATCAAAGAGATCCTTCTCCGGCAGAGTGGAGTAAAGGTAGAATCTGTGGACCACGACTCGTGCATTCATGGCCCCTGTCAGAATGGAGGGAGCTGTATAAGAAGACTGGCTGTGAGCTCCGTGTTAAAGAGCCGTGAGAGTCTCCCAGTCATCATTGTAGCAAACGAACCTCTGCAGCCTTTCTTATGCAGGTGTCTGCCAGGATACGCCGGTAGCTGGTGCGAAATAGACATAGATGAATGCCTTCCCTCCCCTTGCCACAATGGGGGGACCTGTCACAATTTAGTGGGAGGATTTTCATGCAGCTGCCCAGATGGCTTCACTGGTAGAGCCTGTGAGAGAGATATCAACGAGTGCCTGCCTAGTCCTTGCAAGAATGGTGCCGTCTGCCAGAATTTTCCAGGAAGCTTCAACTGTGTTTGCAAATCTGGATACACAGGTATGACAATGTTTTACTTTTCTCACTGACTTTAGCCATGTCAAGTATCATAGAAAGGAATGAATTTATGAAATCATTCATAAATGATTTTCCACAAAAACAGGCATAATCATAACAAATGTTTTTAAGGATTTACACTTCTCACAAGAGAGCCTATGAGGTGGGGAGATTTTTCTAGTTTTTACAGGCAAGGAAGTAGAAGTAGAGAGAGGTTAAGTAAGTTTTCCAAGGTGATGCAGTTACTTTGTTGTAGTGTCAGTATTCAGGTCTACACAGTTAATTTCAGAGTTTAAGCTCTTAGTCAATCTGCTCAGTGTCTCTAAGAAGAGCTGAAAGAGAATAATATCTTCTTAAAAGAGTGTTCTAAAGTTTAAAGGACATGGTATATATAAAGCTTAAGACCTGGACCATTTTACGTGCTAAATAATAGTTAACAATTACTGTTGATTCTTTTATCATTGGCATTTTTATGATCTTTTAAAATCATAATCATCATTATTATTGAAATATGATCTACATTGTGAGGAGAATACAGTAAGAATCATGTTTTAAGACTGAGATTAAAATGGTATTGTTATTTCTAGTAATCGGGTAGAAAGAATAATTGGCTGATTTCTCAAGAAAGCCAGAATAAAACCAAGCCACAATTTACCTTGACATTTTAGAAGCAGCATTAAATATATAGCAGAAAATCTATTCAACTAGTCTTTAGCATCCTAATAGGAAGTGATGTCCATGCATACAAATATCTTTATCTGTTTCTATTTCTAATCTCTATATCTATCTGTCTATCATCATTATTACTATCTATCATAATTATCCATTTATCTATCATCTATTAGCTGATCAGTCATTGATGTTCCTTTGAATGTGAATAAATGTTTTGCTGTGGGTAAGTTTGAGGACAGAAAAATCTCTTATAATTTGTACACTATACATTTTTAGAACATACATATTACCTTGGGTTGTTCTGTAGTGTTTACAAGCACAGTTTAAAGTACTAGTACTATAGGTAGAATCAGGATTGATTATTTTAGATTTTTATAGATATATTGCAGAATGATACTTTAAAAGAAATTTTTAAGTAAGCACATTTGGATACCGTATTTTTGAGATTGTCCATTCTGTGTATACTTATGGTTTTATATTTGGAGAATTAAACTTCATGATAGTAATATAAAGCAAGTTTGAAAAAGTTGAAGCAGAACATATAGGCTTTGGCTTCTAACAAAATAATGTCCTTGAAATATAAATGAAGAAAAGGGACAAAAGGCATGTATAATGGAAAGAATAATAGCTTTGGTAGAATTTGATTTACCTATAGCTTTTGGGAAGTCACCTAACCTTGCTGACCTTCAATTTCTCCATCTGGAAAATGGGGATAATTGTAATTACTTACGTTTTAGGGTTGTTATAATGAGTAAATATTATGTTTGTAAAACACCTAGCACAGTGCCCAGCATTCTATAAGTGGCCATGCCAATTGGTAATATTAGTATTAGTATAGTGGTAGTAATAGTGTCCCACAAAATTTTTCAAAAGACAGGAAGCCTCAGTAGCAGAAGATAACTGTGAGTCTTACCAGAGTTGTCTTAGGATCATGAATAATAGGGCTATATACATATTGAGTCGAGGATTTCTAGAAAATTTTCCTCACTCTTTCCTACCCACCCCCAAAAAATTACTTCCTCAGCTGAGAACTCAATAATAAAGATTTTTTTTTCCTTGTCCTATTGTAGTAGAATTCACGTATTCGCACAGGTTTAGATTGAGTTTACATTAAGTCCTAGGATGAAGAAAATGCAGAAGCATTTGTTCTTGATAGAGAACAGGAAAAGTGCCACTGGTGTGGTGAAGGCATCATAAGCTGATTTCACCATTCAAATGTCATTCAAGTCTTTTCACTGGTAGAATATAAACCTGAACCCTGACAGAAGGGAGACTGGAAAAGGAAGTTTTCAGACTTCTAGCCCCTGCAATACAGAAAGAAAGGAATGAGGCTGAATGTCAACAGATAATATCTGGCATAAAAAGTATTATTATTTTGCCTATTTTACATTGTAGGAAATTGAAGCTACACTCTAAGTGACTCTAGGGCCAGAGCTGCCAAAGTCTATAACACAGTCTCTTTCTGTAAGGAAGTTTACCTGAAGTTACATATTAACATTACGTACTTCCCCTCGGAGTTCACTGCTGTCTGCATTTGCACAGATGGAGATAATCCAACTGATCAGGACTGATGTAAACAAACATAAACCTGAGTAATTAATATGACTCTTACATTTTTTGAAATCATGTAATTCATTGTTTCAAATTCTATATGACCAAATCAGCCAGTAAAACTAGCAGATAAAGTCTGATAGTTTTATTTCTTGTGTTTCATTTTGCAGGAAATAACATAACAAAAAACATGGTCACAAATGTTAATCCATACTTTAAGTCAAGAATATATTGTATGGTTAATGTTCTTTGTAAAGTTAATTTCTGAAGGATCTTCTTAAGTTAATCTTTCTAGCTAATCTCTGCCAGGTACCCTGACTCAGGAAGACAGCACCAATGCACTAAAACATCTTAGAGATCTAGTCAGAGCTAAGAATCCAGAAGACAGAATTCATGCTTACATATATATGTGTGCCTCATAAAATGAATTTTTAAGAAATTACTCATACTGGCTAAATTTTACTTCTGTTAACATTAATTAAATACTGGTGCCTTAGTAAAGCCTTCCTTCTTCAAGGACTGTATATATTCACATATTTGTTGACCATCAGAAATATTTCAAATCACCTATGTCTTTCATACTCTATTTACTTTTGTGAACTTTCACTTGCATTTTATGAGTGGTTTTCGAAGTCTAAGGAATTACAAATTGGAGCTGTGAGATTTTCTGAGCTTTCCGCTTAAAATGATCCTCGGCCACTAACCCCCCATCTCACACACACTCTCTCTCTCTCTCTTTCACAAACACCACTGCATATTTTATGTGCATATTAGTCCATTTGCATAGCTATAAAGAAAATACCTGAGACTGGGTAATTTATAGAGGAAAGTGGTTTATTTGGTTCACACTTCTGCAGGATGTATAAGAAGTGTGGTGCCAGCATCTGCTTCTGGTGAGGGCTTCAGGGAATTTCTAATCACGGCAGAAGTTGAAGGGGAGCAGGCATGTCACATGGTGAAAATGGGAGCAAGAGAGAGGGGAGGAGGTGCCAGCCTCTTTTAAACGACCAGCTCTCGCGTGAACTAACAAAGGAGAACCCACTCATTATTTCGGAGAGGACAGCCAGTCATTCACGAGGGATCCATCGCCATGACCCAAACACCTTCTCCCAGGTCCCACATTCCGCACTGGGGACCAGATTTCAACATGAGATTTGGAGGGTCCAAAAACATCCAAACTATATCAGTGTGGAGTTAGAAATTGTGCTAAAGATTAGAAGAGTGAGGGGCTTATGAATTGATGCAAACTGAGAGACTTTATCCTCAGAATCCCACAGGGAGCAATTACGTCTTAGCCAAACAGAGATTTTGTGTAGATAACATCCTATAAGGATGCAAGTATGAAAATGAAAATTATAGAAAAAAATATGAAGGGATATAGTTATTATCATATTGTCACCAATTTATTCCTGAAACATTTTTAAGGTTTATTTTTAAGTTTGTAACCATGCATATATAATAAATATGAAATAACTATATTTCTGAATGAATGAATGATTTGAGGAGATGAATTTGTTTGTATAACTTGCATTTCTGATCTCTTTTCCTTAGTTACTGGAAAAAGAACCAAAAGGAAATCCAAAAAAAATAGATTGTAACATATTCAGTTAAAATCACTTTATGTTTCATTGCTAAGGAAATTTTCCAATAATTTAATTTTTATATCACTAAATGGAACTTTGATTAGCTGTAGTATGGAATATTAGAAAAATGAATAAAGTTTTTTGTAACATAGACCATGCAAAAAATTAATTTCTAAATTTTTACAAAGTTTAATGATACAAAAATTACATCAGTTGTCAATATGCCTCAGTACATCAAAATATATATATTTCATATTATTCATGCCTCAGAATTCCAGGGGATCGTAGAGGAAAGCATTAGCCTAATAACTGCAAATCTATTATTTCTTTTCCTATACAAATGAAAATGTATTGCATTTAATAGAATG
Source organism: Propithecus coquereli (assembly GCF_000956105.1). Classification (NCBI taxonomy): domain Eukaryota; kingdom Metazoa; phylum Chordata; class Mammalia; order Primates; family Indriidae; genus Propithecus; species Propithecus coquereli. Next base: position 2,083,529 of record NW_012145745.1, read on the forward strand.
ATAATTAGCCAACACAACTATAGCCAGTAACCACCTCAGCATTTGTCTTCCTGCTCCTAATTTTTCACTGCTTGCAGCACATCACCAGCATTAAGTCCTTCTTGTAACGAATGGTATTATAAAATGCAGTATGTAGACAGAGCTTATTTCTAAACCTGGATCTCTTATAACATGTTTAGTTCATAGCCCCTTTAACCTTTTCCATTCACTTTCACACATCTGGATGCATTTTAGGTGTAGTATTTGGAATAATGCCAGGGGTTTACTACCATATGGAGAAGTTTTACTATGTTCTCAACCAAGTCCTGATACTTCAGGCAGGATGAGATTTGTCCATTCATCACTTTTATGTCATTTGACAGTATAATCAGTAATATTTTTAGAGATATAAAAAGTTACATACAGTCTGTGCATAGTAATTTTACTGAGAAACTTGCCAAATGTTTGCTTTTATAAAGATGGAAGGAGTAACTGAGTGTCGTTCTTTTAAAATCACTACAGTCATATATTAATCTTGATGATCATGGAACCAGAAAACCATAGAATATTAAAGAAATTTAGTGAATAGATAAGAAATGAAATTTTCTTTGAGATATAGACCAGTGGCTGATGTATGAGAGGATATAGGGTGCGAGCCTTGTTTTGATTTTATATCCAAGAATGAAATTAGACAGTTTACCTTAGGTAATACATTAACTTATTAAGGCATTAATGCCTTATGGTTCTAGTAACTTAAATGCTTCTTATTTTTGCAGAAAATAAGCATGTATTTGTAAGCTTATCATGAATATTTAGTATGTAACCACACATAATCAGTTGTAGCCTTATTGCAATTGTGTTTGTATTTGTGCTCGTTATCAAATACAAAGGTAAAAATATAAAAGTAAAACAGGTATTTTTTTTTTTAACTTTTCTTACTGGCAACCCTTGTCAAAACGTGGTATTTTTTTTCTTTTGTTTTGATATAAAAAACCCATAATGCTATTAAGCAGGATATTTAGATAGACCATCTTCCTAGTGCCTTTAGCAATAATGGGAAACAATTACATAGTGTGAAAAAATAGCTACTTTCTGTGAGAATAATAAAAAAGTTTATAAGCATAAATACATAAATATTCAGAATGAATAGCAAACATATTTTAGAATTATATTTATTCATAACATAATCAATTTAGATATAATGTGGACTTTGATAGTTGCACGTCCTTCCACCTCTCTGTGTATAAATACAAGAGATACAAAAATACTTGTACTAGTCTAATACATACATATCTATGATCTAAGATATTAAATAGAAGGCTACATGAATTATAGGATATGAAAAGTTATCATATCCTCATGGGGTGGTCTAGATTAACAGTTGAGAATAAATTCAGCTGTGCTCTACCCAGCTCAACATTAAAATGTGCTATTGGACAAGTAAAACTTAAAGATACATCCTTGCTGAAAAGACCATAGGTGATCACAATGCATTCCGTTTATGTTTAACACATCATCACATCTTCTGTCCCTGAAGATAAAGATACAGGCTCGATTTCTCCTGGAAGTTTAAAGCTTAATGTTGGAAAGTCTTTGGATACCCTGGCCTCCTATTATGCATTTATTTTCATCTTCAGCAATTGCTATTCCTCATGTGCTAAGAATTTACACTTCTTGAAACACATCTCCTTCTATCTCTGACAAATAGTGTATGTCAACACAATTAATTGATGGATGTCAAAGCAATGAGATCAGTTTATTCTTTTAAACAGCTGCTATGACAGTAAACATATCTTTTTAGAAAAAGACCTCTTGCATTCAAGAGGTATGGATGCCTAATTTTGTACAAGTCCTATCAGTACACTTGCAAGCCTGAAGGCAATGACAACTATTGTTAATTGACTTGCAGCATTAATTAAGTTAATGATCAAAGATTTTGTTTCACAGTGCTTCAACACATCAGATTATTTTACCAGGAGCATGTTAGAATAATTCAAACTACTGCATTCTCTGATAATCATTATGCCATTAATGCTACAATTTAAGTAGATAGATTTGCAAAGAACAATGCAGAATTTGTTGTTGATTTCTAATTGGGTAATAAAGCATAACCTTTCCAAATCTGAGAAATATGCATTAGAGCCTTTCTTTTGATTCTAAGTAAGTTATGACACCCTTTGTTCATACAAAAGAAACAGGTATCTTTAACAATAATTTAAATGAAAATATTAAGTTTTCAAACTGTCTTTTAATCTAAAGATCTAGTATGACAACCTCTTTGAGATCATGAATTGTAAAAATGTTTACTCATTACAAAGAGAACTAAAACTAAATTTTTGAATGGTAAACATTTACATACCCTACCACCACCAAGTTAAATCTATTTTTTTCCCAAACTCAACAATGCATTTCTTTATTTAACCCCAAGCAAAGCTATCTTATGCATTTTGATAATTATCTACTAAGACAGAATAAGAAAATAAAATTTTTAAATTACAATGTTAAATGACATGTTGAATTTGTTTTTTGTTTTTTTTTTTGAGACAGGGTCTCACTCTTTTGCCCAGGCTAGAGTGAGTGCCATGGCGTCAGCCTAGCTCACAGCAACCTC
>NW_012145745.1:2088753-2091627 GCF_000956105.1 Propithecus coquereli
AAAAATAGAAAGAAATTAATCAGACAACTAAAAATATATAGAAAAAATTAGCCGGGCATGGTGGCGCATGCCTGTAGTCCCAGCTACTTGGGAGGTTGAGGCAGGAGGATTGCTTGAGCCTGGGAGTTTGAGGTTGCTGTGAGCTAGGCTGATGCCACAGCACTCTAGCCCGGGCAACACAATGAGACTCTGTCTCAAAAAAAAAAAAAAGATGAAGGGACATTGACAAAGGAAATAAAGTCAGTGAAAGCACTGAAATATTTTCAGCATGTCATTTTCCTGAAAACAGTATTTTCATATGAGATGATTATGCAAATAATTTCCTAAAGAGTATAACATGCATCTTTACAATAGAACAACTAAATAATATTTTGAACTCTGAAATATCATTTCAATTTCCTCATGTCAAATAAAATGCTTTTATAATTCTTTTCTCCAAGATATGCCTCAGGATAGATTTTTGCATATAGTAATGCTGTAATGATGTTAATATATTTATAAGATTTTTAAACAAATTTGATACATTTTAGGGAAATTGTGTGAATCTTCAGTAAATTACTGTGAATGCAACCCCTGCTTTAATGGTGGTTCCTGCCAGAGTGGTGTGGATTCATATTATTGTCATTGTCCATTTGGTAAGTATAATTTATTTGTTGATACAAAATATCAGTCTATTTTGGCACACAGTTTAGCAATTTTGTTTTATTATGGCCACGAGTGATTAAGAAAATATTGTTTTACACAGGAAGTTTTCTAAAATAAAATCTTAAATCTTTAAAATTTTTGAAGTTAATTATGGAAATTCCTTTTACTAAATAGCATTGATAATTACTAGAAAAATAATCAACTTAAGATAATTGAATCAATGTCTCCCTAAGACATTTCACCTCAAAATTTATGGACACCTAATTTTGAGCCTAGAACTTATCAAATAAAAAATCCTTTAAGCACTATTTGACATTGCTTTCTATTTAAAATCTTTAAAAATAGTCAAAGTGGGTTTTTTTTGTTTTGCTTTTGCTTTTTACTTTGTTCTTTACATTAATCCAACCACTGCTATTAGAAGGATTTAATAACTCAAGCTTGCAATTTTCATAAGTTTTTTTGTAGATAATACTACATGACTCATAGAAATTCAGACTAATGTGTTATTTTGAGGAAGAAAGTTGTTAAAGAGAACTTTTCTTTTGCACGTACATGTTTATTCATCTTAGTGGAAGGAACTAAAGGATTCCTTCCAGGTCTTACTCAAAGGTTACCCGTTACTGGGCCAGCCAAGGGCTACGAAAACAGTTTAGGAGTAAGCTTTTATATTAACTTGTTTTGTGTCATAAGTTTGTGATCATCCCCTTTGTTTAAAGGAGGCTTAATTCCAAAACATAGAATTTATCTCCAAATGACCCTGTCCTTTTCCTTAAGCAAGAAAGAAGATTGTTCTAGACTTTCCTTGGATGTATTACAATGCTATGTAGACCTGAAAAGTGAAGTTCAATTTACAGAATAGAATTTGAAATATGAACTTTCTAGTAACCAGTAACATATACTGTGTTATTCATTTTCAACAAATTCCATGATTCTATTTTTTATTAAGCATAACATCAATAGAATGATATAGATAAACAGAATATAAAAATATCTCATTTTGATCCACGTATTTCACCAACGGTTTTGAGGCCCAGAAATTGAGCGATTTGTCCAAAGTCAAAAAATGAAATTCAAACAAAACTACCACAGGATGAGATAGTGACTAGAACACAAATTTTATTTTCAGTCCAGTATGACAGTCATGGCACCCTTCCTTTATAAAATGTCCTTGAGATTCCACCAGGAATGCCCATGAAGTAATTAAAGTTATATCAAAGTCAAAAAAAACCATAACTTTAGATCTCCTAACATTTTTCCTTTCTTTCCATGATCTCTTATAATTTTAAATGGTGCTGCTTTCTACAGATAACTGCGGTCAGGTTTTATGGTTTTACTTGGGTTTTGGAATAAAAGATAAGGGGATTGGAGTGGAAAATGGAAAATGATTCTCAAATGACTGAACAGAGTTGTTTATATTTTTAGGGACTCCTTTACATTCCAGTTGCAAATATGAGGATTTAAGAAAATCAATAGCAAATAGTAACAAGTCGTTGCAGTGGTATAGCTGATAAAACAGTTGTTGATTGTTAGGTGCAGTGTTTTGGGGTCCAAATGTACCTTCCTCTCACCCTACCAGACATCTCCAAGGAAAGGGAAATAGCAGAATATAAATTAAAATAGACACAGATCACATGTAATTGGCAGTGCAGACTTCTCCTATATTCCTTCCAGTGGTAAAGACAAAAAACATTATTTCAACTTAGATATTGTTAGTTGACAACATAAACACTTATAAAATAAAACAAAACAAAAATGCTTGACACACCAATACATAATTTGAGACTACAAGCATAGAATTAAAAGGAAAAAGGATTTTTCTTCTCATATTGAATGAGAAGAAATATACAAATAACAGTGACAGATGGAATGCCTCAAGCAAATAGCCAGAGATAATTACACATGTATCCCGTAGAACAACACTTAAACTATCATTATGAAGTTAAGAAAATTTTTTGCACTATTTATCATCTCATTAGTAAAAGACAGGCTGTTTGAATTTTTAAAAATTTTTTAGATGCTTATTTTTTGGGGATTTGTTTTAGGAAAAACATAAAGTGCTTCTGACTTTACAAAGACAGCCTGTATAATTATAACTTTTTAGAATTGCTTTGTTATTATATGTGTAATATATATATACACACACACACACTGTATATATGTGTATATGCATAATATCCTGTATATTAAATTATAGAGTGTGTATATAGGTGTGTGTTATATGTAATTACT
>NW_012145745.1:2091677-2093639 GCF_000956105.1 Propithecus coquereli
TTGTGTAATTTTGTAATGGGTAAATAAGATAACTGATTTATGTAAATTATACATAAAAAGAACAATACCTACATTTCTATCATTGTTGTTTAAACCAAGATATATAGAGGTAGTATTTCCAAGCAAAGTTCAAAAAAGATATAGTTGAGATTTCTAGGAACAATGATTTTAGTTTTTACACTCATATCTTCTTCTTATAAGTATTTGGGAAAGCGTACATGACAGTACCCCTCCAAATTTGTTACCCTTGGTTCCCCATTTCCAGTCTTGGCAATTTTGTAATCTACTAACAGGTTTTCATGACATAAAGGCTATGTTGACCCTACTATAAAATATATGAATCTATGTACTTAATACATGTTACTTTTAACACATGTCTAAACTAAATTTTCAGAGAAAGAAAGCAAAAAAACAAAAGCCGTACTTAATCCAGTAGCACATGTGAAAATTACTTATGCTTTTACAGTGAAAAAAAATGGAAGGGATGGGATGTGACTTTCCTGATGGCAAATAATCAAAAGTATAGCTAGTAGGTCTTACGTATTCTCTGCCGGGCAATACTATGTTATATCAAGAAAAAACATATACACATCTCTAAAATGGCCTGTCAGATATCCAGCTGGAAAACAAAATAGGAAGGAGCTCTTCTATGAAACAGCAACTCTCTGGTTTGAAATCAAGCACAAACTTACAGTAGTAAAGTTTTCCTACCTGTTTCTCAAATGTAGCACACTGCTACAATACTTAAAACCTGATTTCTGTGCCCCAAGGTTAGTAACTTGTTTATTTTCATGTTCTCCCCTCAAAATAGAAAAGTATTCTGAAATTCTGTTAGCTCAGTGTCTTGCCTTGTAGGGAGGTTCCCGATATTATTTATAAAGGAAAAAATGTGTTCATGATCCTGTGATGTACAGAAACGGTCTCGGTTAGCAGTGTCATGAGGTCTGACTCACACTTATAATTTCAGACCAGAACAATCATGGCTCCATAATCAAACCACAAAAACAAAACTAAGTTAAACAAAACTTTGGCAATGTTTTAAGCATAGTTATTATGCTGAAATGGATTATCTACGCTCAACATTAGGTCTAATTGTGCATGTGAAATGTATATGCTTTCATGAGATATTTGCATTAGACAATCATGTTGGGAAGTAGAAAATAGCTTTACAGAAACAAACTCTATGGTAATTAAAGCCCTACTGTCAATGAATGAATATGAAATAAGAACTTTAAAACATCTCACTATTTTATGGAATTTATGAATTATGTCTTATGGAAAAACTAGATTGTTTTAACATATATATTAAATTATTACAATAATTTAAAGTTATAGAACAGTGGAATTAGAACATATTTAAGTTTATGTAAAAATAAACAAAGAACAACAAAAACAGGTGGGATTTATACTCTAAGTTTTGTCTACCATGTGATCAACTATTCAATCAAAGCTTTGTTAAAGCTGGATATGGGAGCAGAAGACCTAAACTGGTCTGTGTCATAGTCTTAAAATTTTTCAGGCAAGATATTAGCTTCCAAGGGCCCTTTCTCCTTTACCTGTGAAATGTAAATATTCTCTTTGTATGGATTAAGTCCCCCTACTAAGATTCAAACATCATGTAAGACCCTTGTTTGCTTTCTTCGTACTATATTCCCATCTACTATCAAGCCTGGCCCATAATAATCAATACTGGTTGATTCAACTTAACAGATGATGTATGAAAAAAGTCTTTTTCAACTGAAAAATTTGTTTCTTAGGTGATATCTTTTCAGAAAAAAAGACAAATCTTCATAAATATTTGAAAATGTTTGATGTGTTTTATCATTTCTTATTTTGCTTTACAACAAGTATGTATAAGTTCAGGGATATTTCTTTAGAGTAGAAGGATTGTAGTTTGACAAATAAGTTAAATAAGATGCATTCTTACCTTTGAAAAATCTGAATCAAGAAAATCTCTAAAAT
>NW_012145745.1:2106854-2107928 GCF_000956105.1 Propithecus coquereli
ATTATCAATTGACCCCAGTCAGTCATTATTTTTAAAATGTAAGATATTTAAGATAAATATTTACAAATATCCCATCTCAATATATCCCATCTAAGTATATGTTTTATGGACAGCACCTAAAAATAATAAGCAATATTGATAAAATTGGGATATTAAGGAAATGAATCATTTCCTTTCAGAATGAAAGTGACCTGATTCTGTAAGATGGAAAACCTGATATTTATCCTCTTTGCATGCAGGGGAGGTGTCATGTTAGTCAGCTTGCTTAACCTTCCTGCGCTGTTTCCTATATTTGCTTTGTTCTTATTAAAATTAACCTCAAATGGTAAGCATTCTGATAAATGGATACCTGCACAGTGTTTATATTTCTCTTAGACAAGTTCTACGATGTTGGACTAGTCCTGTTTTGTGGCATTCATAAATTTAGGTAGAACACTTTATTCTCTGTTGGGAGAAACTCTCAATCCTGCTATAACTCTGCATTGAGTTATGCCTCTTTTATGATTTACTGACCACTTTCTGAAATGCCACAATCTGAAGACCTTCCTTATAATTTCAACAAAGAAAATATGTAGGGCGGGTGGGAGGCGGGAGGAGGGGATGGGTATATTCACACCTAAAGGGTGCGGTGTGTACTGTCTGGGGGATGGGCATGCTTGAAGCTCTGACTCAGGCGTGGCAAAGGCAATATATGTAACCTAAACATTTGTACCCCCGTAGTATGCTGAAATAAAAAAAATATGCAAAGTTTTGTCATTAGTCAAATGTTATTGAACTTTAGGGAACAAAGGAGGGGCATCACAGCACTGCAGAGTGCAGAATAATATGGATATGAAACTTTGGTCTTAAACTGAACTGCAGCCGTCTTCAATTGCTGATACTCAATATGGAGAACACTGATTTTGTTCATATTCTCAGGCCTTTTGACCATAAATTTATGACTTTGGTTAGTGATTGAATGGAGTGTAGTGTGTGTGTGCGTGTGTGTGTATGTATATATATTTTACTCAATAGAAAGCTTTTTGCCTCAAGGGGATATGCATCCCTTAGAATGCAAAAAATGACTACTGCTAG
>NW_012145745.1:2107978-2110893 GCF_000956105.1 Propithecus coquereli
TTTGAATCATACCCAAAGAGGGTATAAAACAAGAAAGAGATAAAGACTTAAGACAGTTATTTCCTTCCCTATAAGCCATGATTTCCCTTCTCTACTGTTATGACCCTTGAAAATATCATGAATGTAGACACTGATTTTTTTAAAAGTCAAAACAAATGAGTTTGCCATCTTAAATTGAATTTAAACTGTTTTTAAGGATTACATATTATGAAGGAAGTATCTTGGTTGAAAATTACAGCATATTAAAACCTTAAAAAGATTGATAAAATAATTATGAAAGTTTTCCAGGAAAGAAATCTAATCAGGCATACTCCATTCCACTAAGTCCTTAAGTTTTAGAAGTGGGTCATATCTGGACACATTCCCTAATTGACCAATGAAAAATAATTACATTAGTTTATCATCTCTGTTCTGAAGTTGATCAATTAGTTCTAATTCAATTTTAGTTTAGATGATATTCTTTGGAGAGAAATAAAAAAGTTGTTCAAAAGCATGATTCATTTTGTAACTTAAAATATTTTAATCAAAATGATATAATAAAACTTCACTGGAATTTCATGTGTCAATTTGCCAATTTTCCCACCTACAGGTGTCTTTGGAAAACACTGCGAGTTGAACAGTTATGGATTTGAAGAGTTATCATACATGGAATTTCCAAGTTTGGACCCCAATAACAACTATATTTATGTCAAATTTGCAACAATCAAAAGTCATGCTTTATTGCTTTACAACTATGACAACCAGACAGGGGACCGGGCTGAGTTTTTGGCCCTCGAAATTGCCGAAGAAAGGCTAAGGTTCTCTTATAATTTAGGCAGTGGTACCTATAAACTCACCACCATGAAGAAGGTGTCAGATGGACATTTTCACACTGTGATTGCCCGAAGAGCAGGAATGGTAAGACAGTTCATCCTACATTATCTTCGTCCTGTTGTTCTTGAGTATCCAGTTAATTAGGCCTTTAAGTAAAGCATGAATTGAGGTGTAGAGTTAAATTATGTTTATTCATCATTTGACCAAAGTAGTTATGAACTACAACAGTATTAGAAGTACTATTTTTCTTTCTCTCATGATGACTTTGCTGCTATCTCAAAAACATTAAAAGGGAGAAAGTAAAGAAAATAGCCTAGTGCATAAAAATTTTATTGATATTTCCTGTGTGTTTTTAAGGCTATGTCAGGACTATGCTTAAAATAGCTACTTTTCTTTCATAATAATTTCTGCCATAGCAGAAGAAACAATTTAGGAACAAGGGGAGAATATTTTTTTATAAATACATTACCAACCAAAGATGATATTTAATACTGATTTCAATATAGTACTATTCTTATTAATTCTTATTACACTAGCACCTCAGTAATACTGCAATCTGTGAAGTCTACGATATAAGACTATGTTAGAATGAAATGGGTTTTTCTGGACTATCTAAGGTATTCTCAGAATTACAAATCCATTATATTTGAGATTTTCATATTATACACAGGCATACCTTGGAGATATTGTGGGTTCGGTTCCAGACCACCGCAAAAAAGCAAATATCACAATAAAGCAAATAACACAATAAAGTGAGTCATGGAAATTTTTTGGCTTCCCAGTGCATATGAAAGTTATATTTACACTATACTGTAGTCTATTATAAAGTGTGCAATAGCTTTATGTCTAAAAAAGTACATATCTTAAAAATATTTATTGCTAAAAAATGCTAACAATCACCTAAGCTTTCAGCAAGTGGTGATCTTTTTGCTGGTGAAGGGTCTTGCCTTAATGTCGATGGCTGCTGACTGATCAGGGGGTGGTTGCGAAAGGTCGAGTTGGCTGTGGCAATTCCTTAAAATAAAACAACAATGAAGTTTGCCATATCAATTGACTCTTCCTTTCATGAAAGATTTTTCTATGACATATGATGCTGTTTGATAGCATTTTACCCACAGTAGAAATTCTTTTAAAATTGGAGTCAATCCTCTCAAACCCTGTTGCTGCTTTATCAACTAAGTTTATGGAATATTCATAAATATTGATGTAACCATGAATATTGATCCTTCCATAATTAGAATAAATATTTGGAGATTAATATATGTAGTTTGGGGGTTATTGTAGCCACAATAATATTCTAAAACTGATAGGTGACCCTAATGAGTGAGAATAGATATCACTCTACCCTAATTCTCCAAGCATAGGTAAGATAACCGTATTTCCGAGATATTGTCAAGCAGACTATTATGTAGAAGAGACAGTTTTACCTCATGACCTCCAAAGTCCCTTTAAACTTCATGTACATTTGATTCTATCAGATAAGGACTTGGGAACAAGAAGTGAGTGGAGGAAGTTCTGTAAAGTGTGCAGCTCATTTGTGCTATGTGGCCATAGTAATCAAGTTTTAAATAAAACCAAGGTGAAAAAAATCTCTTCCATCATTACTTCAGTCATACTTCAGTCTCCCTATTTCAGAAAATATCCAAATTAAGGCCCCTACTGTATTGTGAATTTGTTATTTTCTACAGTTCAAATGATTTTTGTTGGAAACTGGAAATATCATTAACCTCTCAGCTTTAAATCATTGCATAGTCGGGATAGAAACATATCAATTTACAGTGGTACTGGTAGAAAAATTCAACAGTAAAAGAAGGAGTGTTTAACTCTGAAGATTAAATTGCATGAGCTTCTGTTCAAATAAAACAGCCCCTTGGTTATTCTTTTTTTGAGTGGTGTCACTAAGCTTTTAGAAAATAAGAAAAATATATTGATCTGAAATATTAACAATGACTAACACAAAATTTAGATAATTCTAAGGTTATTTTTCTAGTTGAGGCATTCATAAATATCCATGTGATATTGTCTAGCTTATGATAGCTTCAGGGATCTCTAGAATGGATACTTTGTATGCAGAGAGAGATGTGTTAAATCAGATAGTCGAC
>NW_012145745.1:2112756-2116003 GCF_000956105.1 Propithecus coquereli
TAGAACAAGATTTTTGAAAATCAAAAATTGAATGTTTTTTCAATTTGTTAGAATAGCCAGATAGTAGAATAAACATTCTCTCTTAAGTGTGTAACTCAAGGAAGATGTCCCAGACCTAAGGTATTCTGGGAAGATTCTAAGTAAGATTAATGGCATTTATCCTTTCATCTATAAAACAGGAAGCAGGAGAAGATTTCTGAAAGCACCCTTCCATCTCTTTATATTAAGATAGTTATAATTTTAGTTTTATAGATATCAAGGAAATACATGCTCATAATTTAATGTTACATTATAATTACATTATATTACCTTTTATAGTACATTAAATCAAAGTGTTAGCACAGTTTTGAAATCATGTCCACATAGAAACAAGTCCTGGATAGTATTGGCTGGAAAGGCTTATGGGGACAGTGGACCCAAGGTGAACATTTCCTTCTCCTGCTTTATAGGCCACTTCCTTAACTGTGGACTCCTGTTCTGAGAACCAAGAACCAGGATATTGTACTGTCAGTAATGTGGCAGTTTCAGATGACTGGTAAGTAAAATAATTAGTTTGGTCTTTATTATTACTTGAAATTAAAAAAGAAATTTTACACTTAAAAGTAATTATGCTATTACATAAAAGTAGAAGATACTTTATTTCTCCCCCAAACTTTTTCATACCATAAAATACTCTAATATAAATGAAATTACAGAATATTGTATTAAAAAGGTGTGAAATAAAGTACTAGAATGAAAATAAAACTAGAGAAGAGAAAGTTTAATGTCGTCAGTATTTTTTGGAAAACTTCATGAAATAATTGCATATGATTTTGGTTCTGGAAGAAGTGTAAGATTAGGACCCCAAGTCTTTCAAAACACATTCTGTAAAAGTTTATGTGCCGATTATCAGTAGATTTTTTTTTAATAGCACCTAAAGCCAAAATATACCATTAATCTATCAAAAAATAAGTGATTTTAATAGAAACAGTAACAAACAGGGAAAAATAAATATTCATACATCATTCATATTCACTCTTTTTTAAACTAAACATTCTACTAAAAATCTTTTTTGTTGGTACTAATATTCTTACCTTTGCTTTCTTATTTAGGACTCTTGATGTTCAGCCAAATCGAGTCACAGTTGGAGGTATCAGGTCGCTAGAACCAATCCTTCAGAGGAGAGGACACGTGGAAAGCCATGATTTTGTTGGGTGTATAATGGAGTTTGCAGTCAATGGGAGGCCTCTGGAACCCAGCCAAGCTTTGGCAGCACAAGGCATACTAGATCAGTAAGGCAATTTCATTTCTTACAATTTTAAAGAAAAATGCCAAAAGTATATGATGCAGTAATTGAGCATCAAAAGATGAAATTATTGTACTCAAATGCCTAAAAATACCAAATGTTTTACATTGCTTTGAATTTTAAATATTATTAATAACTCTGTGATGAACACAGTTTCACAAAAATCTTTGCGTATGAGTTTCTTGGATGTGATCTCTAGAAATAAAATTACAAAGACAAAGCTGTGAATACATTCTCATGTTTGTGACTTAAGTGCTTAAATACATTTGGCATTTGCCTTTCTTATTCTACATGTTGTTATTGTTCTGTTACAAAGTATTTCTAGCTCATAATTATTATTAATTGAACAATATGGAAAAATACAGGGTCGTGATTGTCAACCATTGGTAATACTTTGGTGTGGATCCTGTATCTTTCTCCATGTTCACACAAATACTTTTTTAAATATCAATTTTTTTCCTTTTAAAAATATGTTGTGAACATCTTTTTAGGTCCAAACCTGCTCAGACAAAACTTTTAGACTTGCCTTTGACTCCCCTCTTTCTGTCAGACCTTATATCCAGTCTACCAGTAACCAGAATGACAAATTTAAAATCCAAGTCAGTTCTTATCATTTCTCAGCTCCAAGTGCTTCAATAACTTACCATCTCGCTCAGAGTAAAAGTCAAAAGTCCTTACCCTGACTGACAAGGCTTTATGATCTGGCCTCCCCCTTAATTTCCTGACCCCTTAACTTCTAGACTCCTTAACTTCTCCTTCTTGTTCACTCAGCTCCCGCCATGTCAGGCCTCTTGGTGTTCCTCAAACATGGCAGTACACTTTCACTTCAGAGCTTTCTCACTTGCTGTTTCCTCTGCCTGGAGTGATCTTCTACCAGAAATACTTTGCTCCCTTATTTTGTAGATCTTAACAAAGACAGGTTCTTCTGTCACTGCCTAATCTAAAGACCCCGCAAACCCCTGCAGTCCCTATACACTTTCTCTGTCTTAATTTCCCATAGAACTTCCCTCTTTCTAACATAACTACATATATAGAAACTTTTTTCTTTATTGTTTGTCTCTTCCACAAGGAAATATAAATACTTCATGAATGCATGGATTTTTTTTTATCACTTTACTTCCATGCTTAGAACAGTACTTGGCATATAGTAGACATTCAATAAACCTTAGTTGCCTGAGTAGCCTGGTAGAGAGGTATCACATAAGTATGTGGCCCCTGGATCATCTTAGCTGAAATGTTTATTTGACCAAGGTATCTTGCCCAAATAAGATTTAATTTCAAGAAGAAATTGTAACCTCTTTTTCTTTATTGTGAAAGTTGTTCTTTTTATTTAATCTTTTCCTTTAGCATGAGACAAACCATGGGTTACAGGACAACTTCTAGTTTGATTAGTCGTTCTAAATGTAGTTGGAACTTGAGCTTCAAATAATTGAGTGCTTGAAATTAAACAGGTTCATAAAAGTTGATGTCTACTTTTTGCAAACTTTCCCCTATCTTGCATGTGCTTTATGGCTCTTTATTGTGATTTTTATTACAGATGCCCTAGACTAGAAGGTGCTTGTACTCGCAGCCCCTGCCAACATGGTGGCACATGTATGGACTACTGGTCATGGCAGCAGTGTCAGTGCAAAGAAGGATTGACTGGGAAATACTGTGAAAAATGTATGTGAGCTCGTCCATCTTTCACTGGAAATTATAACTATGAGAAGACAAATAGATGCATCCAAATATGTGGTTGAATTAGAAATTATATTTTCATCCTAAATATTGAAAATATTAAATGGAAAATGATTGGTAAAATACAGTGACAGTATTAAATTTAATTTTTTAACCTGAAGAAAAATGACATCCTTATAAAGAATTATTTAAACTCAACTAAATCTTTAGCTTCCATTTTATAAATATATCATTCTGTTATTTTTGTTTTAATTACATAAAAGTAGAAGATACTTTATTTCTCCC
>NW_012145745.1:2116959-2138421 GCF_000956105.1 Propithecus coquereli
ATTATAAATATAAATTTTGATCATACACATTTGTCCAAATTTATAACATGCTAGAGACTAAAGATCACAAATCAGTTTAACTATGAAAACATATATTCAGTTATAAATTTTGGAAATATAGTTAAACTCATTATAAACAAATTTTTCCAGTGCATATTTCCAGGTGGCTATGTGTTCAGATATTCATGATTTATGTCATGTGGCAAATATTTTTTGACTATTTCCCAAATGATTAATGACTGTTAGAAAGTGTTTTACATTTCATGGTTCTGCAATGGATTTAAGTATTCGAAATCAACTTATATAATAACGCACAAATAGAAATTACTTTTTCAAGAGTAGATTTAAGGTACATTAAATCCAAAACTTAATATTTTCATTGTCCTTTTTAAAAATGTTTAAAAATTTTTCTTAGAAAACTCTCTAAGAAGTGCCTAATGGGTGCATTCATTTTCCCTTTTTTCTTTGGCTTTCAGCTATTACTCCTGACACTGCCTTATCCCTAGAGGGCAAAGGGCGCTTGGACTACCACATGAGTCAGAACGAGAAGCGGGAGTATTTGTTAAGACAGAGCATACGAGGCACCACGTTGGAATCTTTTGGTGTGAACAGTCTGGAAATAAAATTCAGGACAAGAAGCGAGAATGGCATTTTAATCCATATCCAAGAAAGCAGCAATTACACTACTGTGAAGGTGAGATAAAAGCTAATGGTGACTTCATTTGACTAGACCGCCTGCTGTGTCATGGTTTAAATCACTTCTCCCATAATTTCTGTCCTTTTCTTTACAACACATTGGAGTTCCGACTAATGCTGGGCACTATTCCAATATCATCTATCTTAACTATTCCCCAGGCATTGGCCAGAGTAACAAAGATCTGAATGGTTTGGTTTCTAAACACTTTTGTTTTGGTTTAGAATAGAGACCAATGCCAGGTAGGCCAGCACAGAAAGAATTAGTTGCAATCTATTTTTCTGATGGAAATTTATATGGCTTTTTTTCTACTTTTAAACAAAGCAAAACAAAAATATAATGTGTCTTTGAAATGGAAAAATATCTTCTCTAAGAATTATTTCAAATTCTGATAAGTATAGGTTCATTGGCAGGATCAGAATAAGGAAAAACATTTTGAAATTATCTAACTTTACTCTAGAGCATATATTCAATTTACCATTTAGGTAAACTCTGTGTCATTAAGTATATTTGGAACTTAGTATAAGTAAAATTTTACCTAACCTCTCCAAATAATTTTTAAATAAATAATTTTTAAAAATTGCATTTCATGAGCCATGGATTAATTCATCATTAGGTTTTTACATAATTTACTTTTTTCTCATCTGTAAATATTTGCTGAATGGGTGAATAATTTTATTAGATATGCATTTTTCCATCAGCTCTTAGCTTTCTGAATTTTTAAAACTCTATTATTCTGCTTTCTTTCCCACAGATAAGTCATCATCTCTTAGACAAGTTACTTTAGCTATCATTACTACTTTTCGTTAACATTATTTTGTATAATTCTATTCACAATTCTTGATATAAATTTTAGTAAATTCTTAGAAAACCAAGCCCATATTTCCTGAATTATTTTCACCTGTAAATCAATATTTGATAATTACTAAAAAGATGAATTTATAAAGAACTACTAAAAATAAAAATAGATGTTCACCCCTAAACTTTAGCCTTCTTATCCTCAAAATTTCAGTCTGCCCAAGCCAATTCTGGTTGTTACGTTGCATGTACATATCTTTAATAAGTAGTACAAACATCATTTTTTAAAATTCTCAAATTATAATCGTCTTAGATCAGACATTTTCAACTAGGGGTGATTTTACCCCCCACCCCCTGCCAGGGACACTCACTCAGCAATGTCTGGAGACATGTTTGATTGTCACAGTTGGGGGGGTGGGAAGGAGCTACTGGCGTCTAGTGGGTAGAGGTCAGGAATGCTGCTAAACATCCTACAGTGCACAACACAGCACCCCACAACAAAGAATTATCTAGTCCAAAATGTCAGTAGTGCCAACTGGAGATAATCTACCCTGCAAGAGAACATCTTCAGGTTATAACTTCATCTCTATTATTGAAGCAAAGGACACAGTTTGAGAATTAATAAATCAACTGCAAAACAAAACACGTACACCATTGCATAGTGTTATTATTTGGTGTTTATCATTTTCATTGAAAAAGATATTAAAAGTAAAGAAATTAAAGAAGTAAAGAAAGAAGTAAATCTTCTTCTTCTACAAGAAGTGTATTTTATATGCTTTGAGAGGCTTTGACTTTGAGGCCGGTGCATTATCTGTTAAGCTGCTTCCAAGCACTTGTGTCATTTAAATGACATATGAATATTTCTGTTCGTTATCTCTCTAAGCCAAAAAATTCAGTCAAAATACAATGTGGTTGAAAAAATCAGAGACATAATTTTTTCTTCCCTAAGGCAGAAGCTGAAAGTTAAAAACCATTTTTGTCCCCATAAATTCTTTCATTTCCAACAGGACAGTAGCATGCAACTTCTCTAGAATGTTCCTTTGGTAGCAAGCATTTATTAATAGATTTTTTTTTCTGAAAGGAATGTAAGTGCTAATTGATAAAAATAATGACTAATACAAACCAAAATGCATACTTTTTGCATGAAAATTTTGAAAAGAAGCTTTTCAGAGGTTAATGGGCTTCACAGGTAAAGAGAATAGATAAACAAAAATAAAGACAGTGACTAAGAATAGAATTAAATAAGACTAGAAGACAGTGGCTGTTTTAAGCAGGCAAATTATTTGGATGGCCACAATATGATCTGCTTGTACAGGCTAGAAAGCTAGTTACAATGGATTTTTACTTAAGAGTTAGCTTATCAGTGGCCAAGGCAGTTGGGTTTCTTCTCTTTCTTTCGATTCTCTTCTGCTCTTCTTTCTCTCTTACATTTTGCATACTCTGATTCAAATTCTCCTTATCTCAATCTATCTCTCTCTTTTTTTCTCTCTCTCTCATGTGTACTCACACATACACACACACACACACACACACACACACAGAGGCAGGCAGAAGATAAAGATATTTTGTGAAAAATGAGGAAGAGTGTTGGGCCAATGGGGTTCCATACAGTTAGAGGAGAGAGAGGGTATCAGGAGTAGGTAAAGATGGTAATGTGAGGAGAGAGAAGAATATGTAGAATAGATTGGAACTGTTCAGATAAAAAAGAAAAAATAGTAAAAAGAGAAAATTTCAGAAAGAAAGGCAAAAAGAAAGCCTACTGCTCTATAACTTTATTGACATGATATTTAAAGCATTTCACAAATCTCTTGTCATTCCTAGCATATGATCTATCTCCATATTTGGAGTTCTGTAATAATAGGCTGGTAATTGGACTTTATTTCTACTCCAAATAAGTTTTATCATTCTGTGTGTGTTTGTTTGTTTAAGTGAGGCTACAGAATTGGAATAAGAGATTCAAAGCTCTATAGATTCAAAAACAAATAAATGAACAAATAAATACACTAATGTGTTACTTAATGACAGAGATATGTTCTGATAAGTGCATCGTTAGGCGATTTCCTCCTTGTGAGAACACGGTAGAGTGTACTTACACAAACCTAGATGTTTTAGCCTACCAAAAACCCAGGCTATAGCCTATCATTTGTAGGCTACAAACCTGTACATGATGTCACTGTACTGAATACTGTAGGCGATTGTAACACAATGGTAAGTATCTGTGTATCTAAACATGCCTAAACATAGAAAAGGTACAGTAAAATCATGATATAAAAAATAAAAACATAGTACACCTATGTAGGGGTCTTACCATGAATGGAGCTTGCAGGACTGGAAGCTGCTCTGGGTGAAGGTTGACATGGTGAGACCAATTAGGAGAGAAACTGGGAGGAAGCTCTTTCTAACGCTTCTTTTCAAAAATGACTCTGGCTATAACCAAAAAGAAGTTGCTGTTTTTACTGTGTCATGAGATGTTGCCCATTTGATGAAATGTTATTGTTATTTAACTTGAATTTTCTTTTTTTTTTTTTCCTATCTGACTTTGGTACTGAAATATATCATTATCTGGAAAGGTTGCTTTAATAAAATATTACTATATGAATAACGTATGTAAATGTGTTAGGCATATTTTCCACATAGTACAAATGAACTGATTTTTAGTTCTACCAGATGTGTTTGTTGCATGTAGAAATAGCATTTGATCTGAGTGACAAAATAAACTGATCTAGCCTTTCATTCCCGTTATTTGAGGCACAGGGCCACTTCATCCCCTAGCCAAGGCACCAGCTCTGGCAGCTGTGATGGGATCATGCTCCCTGAACCAAATGTTCATCCTGCCTCATAAATTATTTCATTTTCTAAAGTGGTCTACTCAAAATACTGGAAACTTGGTAGCTGGAAACTGGAGTAGGAGCATCCTGTTACCCAATGTTCTACTGGGCAAAGTAAAAGAAACCAAATATCCCTTAGATAAATTGTAAAAGACAGCCAAAGTGAAGACTTGCCCAGACACCTCATTATTAAGAATTCACCCTTTATTCATCATAGCTTTTCATCTCAATAAGTGATATAATAGGCATTATTTTTCCTAAAATTCCAGTGTGTAATAGATGAAAGGTAAAACAATTTATTTTCATCTTTATTTTTCCAACTATGCTTCCTTTTTAGCTGAGCATTCATTTTTCTTTTTGCAAGTGGTTTTCACATTTTTTGATTACTGTGGGCCTTTTACTAAACTTAACAATATAATACACTCACCACTGCCATTGAAATACAAATAATCACAAAGAAGGTGTAATTTACTTATTTTTAAATGGTTATTCACCCCTGTATTATCTCAATTGTATTCTGGAAAATAATTCTATGTATCTTGAAAAATTAGGTATAAATATAAGGATGGCCTAAAAACTATTGAAACTATTAAATGTGAAAGTGTGTTTTACCTAAAATTGTAGAGACAAGACGTGTAAGTATACCCTAATATAACCAGATTCTTCAGCTATGCTCTCTTTTAGATTGATCAAAATCTTAGTTTCCCTAAGAATTTTTATATAAGCATGTCATACTTTAATTTTATATTATTTTTAATATGTTTTATAGATTAAGAATGGCAAAGTACATTTTACATCAGATGCAGGAATTGCTGGAAAAGTGGAGAGAAATATACCTGAAGTATATGTAGCAGATGGCCACTGGCATACTTTCCTAATTGGGAAAAATGGAACAGCCACAGTATTGTCCGTCGACAGAATATATAACAGAGATATTATCCATCCTACTCAGGATTTTGGTGGCTTTGATGTGCTTACTATATCTCTTGGAGGAATTCCACCCCATCAAGCTCATCGAGACACTCAAACAGGTAAATGCTTATGTTGAGTAGAGTCACAAAGGAAAGGTAAAATTGTTCCTCAAAAAGTAATTGGCTTATATTTTCCTGGAGAGCATGTTAAAAATAAAAAAAAAAAAGTAATTGGTTTTGTGGAAAGAGCAGCTAAAATCTACTCATTTAGCATGGATCCTATATTGTAAGGCTATCATAATTAACTTTAGAAAGTTTGTAATAAGTTATCAGCCATCACTTCTTTTAGCTAACTGTATCTGTCCTACCAAGACAGTAATTCAGCCCATGGAGCTTCCATGCTTTGCTTGTCCACCAAACATTTATTTATACATTTATTCATTTATTTATTCCTTCATAGCCACTCTCTTCTTGGAACACATGATTCATTTAGGGAGATAAACAGCAATCAAATCCTTACACAAGTAAATGTATTATTTTAATGTATGATAAACATTGTGAAGGAAGAATGTATAATTCTAAGATATAGTGAAAGAAGAAGGAAAGGAATGTTAGCTGGAAATTGACATGTGTACTTAAATCTGAATGTTGAGTACACGATGATGAAAGAATATGAAAGATTAATTTATATTGATGGGAATTAAATAAAAGGGAGTAGATTATATAAAGGTTACAGAACACAGCACATTGGGGGCTGATGTCAAAAGGCAAAAGATAAAGTTGGAAACGAAGCAGGGATTTCAAGACCATGTTGCAGTTTTGGTGCTATTTACAGAACAATGTGAAGTTATTAAAAACTTTAATCACAGGAGTGTTAAGATTGGATATGCAGTGATATGAAAGATCATTCAGGCTGCCACATGGAAAATGAATTTGAGGAGAGCGTGAGGGGATTTGCAGAAATTCCTTGGGAAGACATTTCAGCGATCTGGGCAAGGTTTCTTGTGAGCTCCTGTTAGTGTGGTGGCTGAAGAATTAGAAAGGAATGGATAGGCAAAAAGTATTCCGGGAACTAATGTCAACCAAACTCTTGGTAATTATGTAAAATTCAGGGAGGTTTCTGACTTTTCAACTCTAAGAAGTGTAGTGCCACTGAGAAAGGAAATTGCAGAACACTGCAAAAGGAGCACATCTCTGGGAAACATCAGATTGGGTTTGGGACATTTTGGGTTTGAAGCATATTTGAGAAAGACCTTTGGATGGATGGGATGGAACTCAAAGTTAGACTTTAGCTGGAAATATATATTTAGGAGTTGTCAATGTCAAGCAGATAATTGAAGTACTAGACCTGGGTGTGATCACCTTATAGGCCCAGGGCACTGCCTTGAGTATCTCTAAGAGTTTAGAGTAGAATGAGTCAGAAAAGGAGACTAAGTAATACGAATAAATCCAGCAGTGTAGGAACAGAAGCAGATGTCACGGAACCTTACAGAAAAAGAGGATATTGGGGACGGAATGTCACTAGAGCAGAATGATGCATCAAATAAGAAGCATTGAAAAAATGCATGAATGAGTAATGGAGTTGTTAAGGCATAAAAGTTAAAGTCCAGATCCTAAGTCCCTATATATTCACTTTATTTTAGAATACAGACACTAATTCGTTTGGCTATTGTAAGAAAAGAAGCAGAAACAAATCATGCGTTTTTGTTAGTGTCAAAAGAGGTTCTTGGGCTCTGAGATAGAAGCATTACCAGTATTAGTGAACTCCAGTCTAACGAGGTGCTTCTCAACTTTTCATCGTGTCTTTATCATCCTCCTAAAGAGACATTTTAAATGATTTTTTCTAACCCCTGACATCCCTGGATGATCAAATGTTAATATCATAGTCATATTTTTCATTTGCATTTTCAAGGCCCAGAAGCCATCATATTAGCTAAAATTTTTCTTTTGCTTCCCAAGAACCTACATTTAACTCCTTGGGAGCAATATCACCTTCATTGGCAATGCATGATCTAGTGGTTAAAGTTATTGGCCTACTTTTCTTCTTTTTAAGTTGTTTAAAAAACGTTCTATTTCTATGTATGCAATTCTTGGTAAATAAACTACAAAAACAAAAGAAATAGATAAATGAAAAGAAAGAATAAAAAAGAAAATCCAGCCTGTCCAAGTCATTCATAAATCTTCAGAAGGAGTGGCATCCAAGCAGCGTGCTCCAGGTACGTGCCGTGGTAACCTTACACCTCTTCCTAAGATATAACGTGCGCAGCTTGACAGCTCGCGAACTGGATGGTGGCTGAGATTGTGGTTTCTCTACTCTCTCAAGAGGTGATTGTGAAGCTTCTCTTTACCACATCCAAGCAGTATAGTGTAAGCCTTTGCTTTTTTTCTAAAAGGCCTCACTGCTACTTCTTCCCCCTGCAGGTTTTGATGGCTGCATTGCTTCTGTGCTGTATGGTGGAGAAAGTCTTCCTTTCAGCGGGAAGCATAGCTTGGCCTCCATCTCCAAAACAGATCCCTCAGTGAAGATTGGCTGTCGCGGCCCGAACATTTGTGCCAGCAACCCCTGCTGGGGAGATTTGCTGTGCATTAATCAGTGGTATGCCTACAAGTGTGTTCCTCCTGGAGACTGTGCCTCCCACCCATGCCAGAATGGTGGCAGCTGTGAGCCAGGCCTGCACTCTGGCTTCACCTGTAGCTGCCCAGAGTCGTACACGGGGAGGACCTGTGAGATGGTGGTGGCCTGTCTTGGGGTCCTCTGTCCTCAGGGGAAGGTATGCAAAGCTGGAAGTCCTGGGGGCTATGTTTGTGTTCTGAGTCAAGCCCCCGAAGAGATCTCCCTGCCGCTGTGGGCCGTGCCTGCCATCGTGGGCGGCTGTGCGACAGTCCTGGCCTTCCTGGTCCTGAGCCTGATTCTGTGCAATCAGTGCAGGGGGAAGAAGGCCAAAAGTCCCAAAGAGGAGAAGAAACCCAAGGAAAAGAAGAAAAAGGGAAGTGAGAACGTTGCTTTTGATGATCCAGACAACATCCCCCCGTATGGGGATGACATGACCGTGAGGAAGCAGCCCGAAGGGAACCCAAAACCAGACATCATTGAGAGGGAAAACCCCTACCTGATCTACGATGAGACGGATATTCCTCACAACTCAGAAACCATCCCCAGCGCCCCTCTGGCATCTCCCGAGCAGGAGATAGAGCACTATGACATTGACAACGCCAGCAGCATCGCTCCTTCGGACGCAGACATCATCCAACACTATAAGCAGTTCCGAAGCCACACCCCGAAATTTTCTATCCAGAGGCATAGTCCCCTAGGCTTTGCGAGGCAATCCCCCATGCCCTTGGGAGCAAGCAGTTTGACTTACCAGCCCTCATACGGTCAAGGTTTAAGAACCAGCTCCCTAAGCCACTCAGCTTGCCCAACTCCCAACCCTCTGTCTCGACACAGTCCAGCCCCTTTCTCCAAGTCCTCCACTTTCTACAGAAACAGCCCCGCGAGGGAATTGCATCTTCCTATAAGGGATGGGAATACTTTGGAAATGCACGGTGACGCCTGCCAACCTGGCATCTTCAACTATGCCACAAGGCTGGGCAGGAGAAGCAAGAGTCCTCAGGCCATGGCATCGCATGGATCTAGACCGGGGAGTCGCCTAAAGCAACCAATGGGGCAGATTCCTCTGGAATCTTCTCCTCCAGTTGGACTCTCGATTGAAGAGGTGGAGAGGCTAAACACCCCTCGCCCTAGAAACCCAAGTATCTGCAGTGCAGACCACGGGAGGTCTTCTTCAGAGGACGACTGCAGAAGGCCCCTGTCCAGAACAAGGAATCCAGCCGATGGCATTCCAGCTCCAGAATCTTCTTCTGATAGTGACTCCCATGAGTCTTTCACTTGCTCAGAAATGGAATATGACAGGGAAAAGCCGATGGTATACACTTCCAGGATGCCCAAATTATCTCAAGTCAATGAATCGGACGCAGATGATGAAGATAATTACGGAGCCAGACTGAAGCCTCGGAGGTACCATGGCCGCAGGGCTGAGGGAGGACCCGCGGGCACCCAGGCAGCAGCACCCGGGCCTGCTGACAACACGCTGCCCCTGCAGCTCGGGCAGCAAGCAGGGACTTTCAACTGGGACAACCTTTTGAACTGGGGCCCCGGCTTTGGCCATTATGTAGATGTTTTTAAAGATTTGGCGTCTCTCCCAGAAAAAGCAGCAGCAAATGAAGAAGGCAAAGCTGGGACAGCTAAGCCAGTCCCCAAAGATGGGGAAGCAGAACAGTACGTGTGAAGTTTATGTACTGGCATTATAAAAATATAAAAACAAGAAACACTCAAACCATATACGGTTGCCGACTAGATTGGGTCACATTTGAAAAACAGGCCAGTATGAACTGGTGTGGTCGAGGGAAACTTTAAAAAATAATAACCACAATGCTGCTGAAACAGACTCAAAACAACTCTTAATTTAAATATGCTTGGTTGAATTCCTTTTCCTGCATGCGTTGTGTTTTGTAACTAGCTACTTGGCATGCAGCATTTTGCAAAGTTTTTCTTATTTACCAGTGTTTGATTTGTGATTTTAAAAATTAATACCTTTATCATTGCAGAGATGAACTTGTACTTTCACAGTGGGGTAAGTGTACTGTTTCCATTGTATTGCTATAATTCTATTTTGCATTGCAAGATCCATAAGGTTTAACCAATCCTCGTGAAGTGTAGTAAAGAACCCCTCCATCCTTGAATGGAAGAAAGACTAAGTACAATTAACATTTTTCAGAATTATAGATTCCATGTTTGATGTTGCTCAGAAATGCTTGAGTATTGGAGTAAGTTTTATGTGACAGTGGGTACTAAAATTAAGTCATTTTGTTAAGCACTTTAAAGCTTTCTTATGAAATTGTGTTAAAACTTCTGATCCTTTTTGCAGATGATTATAGTCTCCTGACTTGCATTAGGCTTCCATTTGGAACAAAATGATTGCATATTGTCCCCAGAACACTGCCATCTTCCTACTGCGAATAGTGTTCTCAGCAGCACTTCTAAGAGACATTTTCAAAAGTTATTTATTGAAAAAATATTCTATGCTTTTAACGTTTTAAAGAATTGATCTAAGGAAAGCCTATGATTGGACTCATTTTTCAACCATTTAATGTTTACTCCAAGTACCCAGTTTTTATAATTTATATAAAGTTCAATTTCAACACTTATTTTCTGTCATTTTGTAGATCATTTTTTTTAATACTGTGTAAAAACTTTTTTTACACCTAAGCTGTGTTTTTGATACTGATATTTTCCTATGCTGAATAGTTTTCTTACTTTCGGGGAAAGTAAGAAAATACTTTTTTTACATTTGTTACTTATGTAACATTCATATTTTCCACATTTTGATATTTGTAACATACTGTATGCTTTCTACTTGTAAATGTCAACAATAGAATTAAAATATTTATTTAAAATACTTTGTATTCAGAGTGTAATATAATTTTTTTATCATTCTATAATCTTTGTATGACCAATTGAGAATAATCTCTCCTTGTCAATAGAGTATGGCAAGTTGAACTGTAATATATGTGGGCAGCATCATTTTCTTTTAAAAAACAGGAAGATGGATCATTGCCAGAACAGATATTTTAACGTCACTTTTCTGCATTCCTACTTGTCAGAATTCTTGGATATCCCTGGAGTATAATGAGTCTAGACTAGGTTGATCTTAGGGGCTACGTTTGTTATAAACCCAGTTTAAGCATTCTTGGAATAAATGTTTGGAAGTTTCCAGCAGAATATTTTCACTGAAGATCAGTTTGGGACCAGGCTTATATTTTCACTGAAGATCAGTTTGGGGCCAGAAGCAGCAATGAATTGAAGCTAATTATGGAAAAATGCCTGAGTCTGATTTTCTTTAAGGATCCAGCCCCAAATTTTGAAGTCCAATGGTGGGTAGAAAGAATGATAGCAAAAGCTCTGTTACACATACATGTTTTTAATTTATTGATTACCCTGCTTCATAAATTCTAAACAAATTTTACATGCTATATTAGCTGAGACAATCCTCTATTTTATAGTCACCCAAGAGGAAAACTACTCAGAAGAAAAGACTCACCCAGAACAGGAGTCATAGTTACATCTTAAATAACAGGACTTCTAAAAATTACCTCACAATCTCAGAACACTTGTAATTAAATCTGTCCCAAACTTAATAATTGTTAAAATATTCTCCTATAATACTGACTATACCATATTGAATAGGAATTTTAACAATATGTGAGTGTTTTAATCAATAAAATATTTTTAAATCAACAACAGATTGAGAAATATGCTAGAATTTTGTCATTTAATAATGATGAGATTATTAATTTTTGTTTCAGAATAGGACGTAAAATATGTGTTTAATCTAGATCATGATATTCCTTTAATGTGGTTTAGAGACTGAATGTAAGACTCTAATCTAATTGTCTCTTTATTTTTGTCACCTGTGATGAGCCAACATGTTTTAGTATTTCCCTATGAATTTCGGTATTATAAATCTCTGCTCCAAATATGGTAACATGTTGATTGCTGTGTGTAACTCAAAGCAGAATACTTTTTTTTTTCAGAAACTCTGAAGCATCTCAATGTCCTCAAGAATATAAACTCTATAATTTAGAACAGAGCTCAAAGTAAAATGATAAACATGATTATAGCTAAGGGTTAAAGAGATAGAACTTGATGCCAAGATTCTGTATTCTTATTCTCTAAGAATTCTTTGTGAGATAGAGAATTACTATTCCCTTGACTAATCAATTCCAGTTTAGGAACAAGATAGAATTCTTGTAGGAAAATTTCTAGACTTTGGTTCCTTTTAGAAATCTTTTCCACTGAAGCAAGAACAATATTTATAGCAAAACAAATCAGAAATGTATGAAATTAAGGTCTCACTTAAAATAGAGATTAATACTTAACTTATTGAAGTATTGAAGTGACATAGCATATATGGGGGCAAAGGGATTATAGGCAAGTTGACAGGGTAACAATCCCCACAAATGAATGGTCAGTAGTGACCTGAATGTTCACGCATAAAATTATGACCTTTTCAGAAGTTTAATCCAGACCCGGTAAAGGTTGATTAAATTGCCTGGAGTACAGTCACTCCTTTGGGTTCCTCCTGCATCTGCGTTGTGGAGAAAACATTACTTTCTTTCAGGTGCGTGCTGAAAATACCCTAGTGGTTATGCTTTCAGCCAGGAAAAGAAGCCTGTGATCACTCAGCCACGAGATCTGTGGGCTTCAGTGGCAGCATGACATAGGACTCTGCTTACTCAGTTCAGAAAGAGCACATTTCTGTTTCTTTCCAAGCTGTTTCTGGAATTTTCTAAATTAGCTGATTTTACTGATAGCTTGTTAAGATAAATTAAAATCATTTTAAGAAAATTGAGCGTCAGAAGGGCCTGGAGCACAACTCCCAAATTGCATGTTGTTAACAGAATGCTTCCCAACACAAAGGCTGATGAGAAATACAACTGGCTTACACTATTGCAAGTTGTATCCTTTATAAATATTTTATTTAACAGGGAAAATAGAATATATCATCTAGTAAGTTTATTACTTCCAGAGAGTCTGTCTAAGAACAAATCACTGTTGTCATGTAAGTGCATTTTAATTTTACTTGAATTTACCATTATGGTAAAATAAATCTGTGAAAAGTAAAATTTTTAAAATTATAAATCAATAATCCAGCCACGCAATTTCTCTTTTCCCATTTTATGTCACAGATTCAATTTTGAAAGGACTAACATTTCAAGATGACTGAACCGAACTTCCTTTAGGAAAAATAAACCTAGAAATGAAATACATTTTAACACATTATTAAATATTTCAGTATGGAGTAAAATGTTAAAGTCTATGATTAATCTAGTATATGTCCCTTAAAGATATTTTGAATGAAATACCACATCATTAATAATTTATATGGTTATTACTACTGAGTCAGCTAGTACTTTTAAGGGTTTATCAGTCCAAGTGTAATAGGTCAGGGTTATACATGAACTGGGTATTTTCCTTTATTCTTAATGAGGGAAAAGGCACTATTTTCTAATAGATTTTGGTGAATACAATTCTGGTGCATATAACTAGATATCAGTGGTTCAATACAACATAACCTATACATCTATGGTTACCATTGTAAATTAATATATTCTAGACTAAAGACCATGAAGTACAATAATCTTCCTTAACAGAGAAATGCATTAAGACACAAAGAAGTTTGGTGAACTGGGTTAAATTTAATCACAAACAATAATTAATGCCCTTTACATGCCAGGCACTCTTCTAGATCATAGGAATAAAGTAGTGAAAAAATAGACATAACATCTGCCTTGCTGAAACTTACATTCTAGTAGAGGAGTTAGACAATAAATACAGTAATAACTATGTGTTGTAATATCTAGTTGAGGCATGTACTCTCAAGCCAACTAAAACAGATCATGGAGAAAGAGAGTGAAGTGAGAGTGTGTATGCTATTTTAGACGCATTGATCAGGAAGACCTTTCTAGGTCTTAGGAGAGAGTTCAATGAGACAGGTGAGTGGACCCACGTATGACACTGTTGCAGGCAGAAGCAGTGGCACGGGGAGCCCCAGACTAGGGGAACAGTTCATGCTAGAGAAACAGCAAGAGGGTCAGTTAGGCCAAGTCATCGTCAACACATCGGCAAAGACTGCACCATAAAAAGCCTAGGGATGAATGTATGTGAGGATACTAAGCAATAATGATAAAACAAATCCAGAAACAGAATTATTGCTGAAGCAAATCTTCAAATGTGCATTGAATTCTGAGAACGTGAATATGCACTCACTCGGCGCTGATGTCGAAGATCCAGAAGACAAAAAGCAAGAAGCGTATACTGAAGATGCATGTCTGTGCTAACACTGATTAGTCATGCTACCCTTTGTGACCACCCCAAACCTGGAGGAATAGTAATAGGAAGAGCGTTAAGAGAAAGGGTAGCAAGGTAATGTAGTGCTTTATTGCTGAGGCATGTAAACACCCAAAGTACGAGATATATACTGATAAGGAGGTTGTAGAAATTTTTATTTTGAAAACTGATTTTAATTTTGTAGAAGTGGATCATTGGTAATGAAAGTTTTTCAAACTGAATAAGACAGATTCATATTGTTGGGAGGGAGGGATGACAAATAAGATACCTCAGAGACACAATGGTAATCTATGCCTGAATTCAAGGCAACAAAGGGTTGCCCAAAGAGCTTTTAATGAGTTGTTTGTTCGTTTATAATGAGTGTAGTTACTTCCATCTGTGCATCACTAATAAACTTTTTTTGTCAAAGTATGTTGGAATTTCATTAAGGATCCAAATGGAGTGTGCCGAAATAGGATTAAGATATAAAGACACTTTTGGCATTGACCGTGAAAACGCTTGGGGAAGTCTTTTTACACACTGTATAATATGCATATGTTGGACCCACAATTGTTATGATTCACACAATTCTGAAAATGTGTAATTGACATTAATACAGATAATCTAAAGACTGTTTACACTTACTAAAGGAATATGTTGAATAAATGACAAATTCATCAAATCTTCATAATACTGTGTGATATATTCAAAATAGACCTACTAAGCCATATTTGTGAGAGAATCTCCATAGCTGAAGACATGGAAAGACCCACAGAATGTTTAAAAACACACTGCCTAAAGGCAGATGGTTTTCAGGTGACCCATTTGAAATACCCATTTGAAATTTTATGAGTTTATGTATCCAAACTCCCAACTCAGGTTGCAAAGTACAAAGTGCAGTCATCATGGTATTCTGGCAGAAAGTTAAGATCTTAATCTATGTGCCATTCTAGCCCAAATAAAATAACCAACAACTTACAAAGTTCTTTGGCAATGTCACTGAGTTCCCCATTTCATTGAAACCATATTGAATGTGGTGCAGATGTTGATCAAAATAAGATTCTGTTTTGCCAGACCAAGCTACTCACTCAAAATCATTCTTCCCTTATTCTATTTGTGCAGTCACGGGCCAGAATGCTGCTGAAAACAGAGTTGTTGATAATTGACTTTGAAATCAAAAAGTAAAACATTCTAGGAAAAGATCTCTTTAGAAAAAATAGTGTGATTAGTATGATTAAGACAATGAGCAGCATAACTTACTCCAAGAATATGTGAAATCTTTCACAGCTACGAGTCTGAGGAAAGAGAAAGATGCTGTATACAGAATCTGGGGTAATTCTACTCAGAAAGTCAGATAATGAGCTGTACTCTTTTTGGGAAACTGATAAGTTTGACAAACGGCTTTGGATAAATAGAAAATAAAAAGAGAACTGCCCTCATTTGCTTTGGCAGAACCGCCATCAAGAAACTTAATTTGACAACCGTCTAGTATTTAACAAGAAACCATTTATGTCTTAAAAATGTTTTGTGTAATCCAGGCAAAAAGCTCACAGTAGCACATGGTGTACAGACTGAACATGAATCTGGGGAGTGAATTTAAACCAGATTTTTTTTTTCTTTTAAGCTTTATAGACAGTGAATATTGGATAATGTTTTAAGAAAGATGATGGATTGGGCCGTCAGTATTATAAGATATTTAAAAAGTATGTTTTCATTTGAAATTAATTTATGCAACTTCAGATCAAGAACAGAAGTAGCCCAAGAAACACTCAATAGATTTTATAGCAACAAAGACAATTATTTATAATTCATAGGTAGCTTTCTATTTAAATTAAAGTATAATTCCTGGGCATTCTGCATTTAATAGTTACTTTTAAATAGATACTTGTGGGGCATTGAGTTACAAAGTGTTAAATAACTATGCCTCTTAAGTTAGCCTGGGAGTGAGTCTCGGTAATGCATCCATTTTCTAATTTGTTCAACACTAGAGTTACCGTATGCCAAGCACTGTGGAGAGCCAGCTGATTGGAAGATGACTCTTGCCTTCAAGAAACTTGCAATTTTTGGTGACTAGACTCTTCCTTTTCCAAAGTACCTTAAAATTCGCATAGCTGTGTTTTCAGAGAATTATTTAACTATTTCTAACGTAAATATGGGCGCTACATGCAGTCTTCTGGACAATTAATATAATCAATTACTTCCTAAGCTTTGGTTACCTATTACTTTTCAAAAGTAACAAAAGAATAGGTTTAGTGAGCTTTAAAGATTTCAGGCAATTTGCTAATATTTTTCAGCAGTGCCTGCATCGTCTAATTATGTAAGACTTAATTAAAATCTCTAGTATTGGAAAGCTATTGCCATGAGCTAACTACTGTCAGCTTTTTTCCTATCATATACTACTTATTTTGAAGTTGGTTCATTTGGTTGCAGGATTATACTTTTTCACAAATCTGGTGTCATCCCTAGTAAAAAGTATGTGAGGTTATCCAGACTGATCATGTTTTGCTGAGTTTGCGGTAAATAGAGCTACAGCTTAGCTTGGGTAAAATTACTGAATAATTACTTCTGACAGTAGTCTAGCTATCTCAGCGTTCCCTTTGCCTTCCAATTTCAATGTTGTTAATTCTCCATTTTAATTTCTCTAGCCCTCATTCAAATGGTTATAGGACCCATTCCTGGCTATGTTCTGTGGAAAGGAGACATTCGAAGCTGTGAAGAAAAAAAAAGAACCTAATGACTCATGTTTTCTCAGACATTTTTGTTTTTCCAACCATATATTTTTCTGACTATTGTGCTGAAACTAAATAAAATACTCTATGCGTCCCAGTTTTGCTGTAAATTTTCTCTAGAGTAGTCAATATAATTTCTTATGACATTTTAAGCCTTGCATTTAAGTGAATCGCACATCTCCCAAAAGGTGCTGCGTTTAGCAACAGGAAAAAATATTTTATAGACTCCATAATTATCATGAGGTAATCGGTAAATAGAATCTACTATAGTAGTAATGTACATATTATTATCATTAATGTGACAAACTAAATTAAATATATATTTAGGTACTGAATTCTACTGAGTATGTTTTAGAATAGCAACTCATTGTTACAGTTTTTGACAATATTAATCAAAGAACTTAGTTTTATTTTATGACTATACCCTCCTTAGTTAAATTTTGTTTAATAAGTAGCAAATGCCAGTAATAAAGTAGAAAATGGTTTTATTAAAATACTGTAACAAAGACAACGAAGAGAATAGGGAAAATAGGGAACGGGATGCCTCGGGGCAGCTTGAAGTAAGAAAACATTTGGCCTGTAATATTGAACGTTGAGAAATTTTTGAAAGTGTTAAAAATTTTAGTTCTCAATGTGTCCTAGTAAAGTTGTTCAACTGTGGAGATAGTTCAGATTTTAGGGCAATTTCAGAGACAAGTTTCCTCCAAAATAAATTTCAGATTTTATTAAGCTAAGGTGACCTCTTTAATACTTCTCCTAATATTAAATTTGTTTTAGAATATTAGTATTCAGATAAGGTTAATTAATAAAGGAAAGACAGCAGTAAATCTAACAGTTTAGATTGATATCCTATGACTGCGACACTTTGATATCGCATACAGCTGTATACTCATACACATCAGAGCGAAGCAAGTCATGACACTATTTTTTAAATTGAAGCTTCATGAGTATTTTTGACAATTTGGTGATAGTGAGACTTGAGAAAATATTCTAATCTTTTTAAAACAAAGATTTAAAGAGAATGAATTTGCAGTATTAGTATACTAAGCCTTGTCTTAATTCTAAAAGAATGTGCTGTGATTCTGGGATGTGGCCCAAGGGAAGGAGAGAGGAGGAAGTTACTGATAAGGAAGGTGAGAGAAAGGCCCCTTTGCAGAGTGAACACTGAAGCTGCCATGTAGAAGAGGAGTCTGCCAGGTGAGGAGCTGGGAAAGAGCATCTCACACAGACAGAGGAGAATGAGCACGGCCATTGCAGCGGGAAGAGGCACTGTGTTTCAGAAACCACTAAGGGCCAGGGTGTCTGCAACACAGCAAGCAAACAAGAGGCTTGAAATGGGGAAGAAGGGGAAGCAGCGTTGCCACCGCACTCAGTGTTCAACACAGCGTTCAAACATGACGAGGCATTTGGATCTTACTCTAAACTGTTGTAAATGGTCTTTACAAAATAGACCATTGACTCTCAACTATATTTTTAGTTACTCAATCTCATTTAAAAAAATTAGCAGATATAAAAGTCAGTAACAGAGACTTGTGGCATTATGCTTACAAAAAATATGACAAGCTTGAATCGAGGTGATACATGTATATGAGCACTAGGAACACTTACTGCAAGCATCTTTTTTTCACACACTGAATATTCATGAAGCATTTTATTTATGTAAGCTACAGCACTATCAAATTGTCCACCTAAATTAAGAAATAATTATCCACCACGTGGTTCCTATTATAAAATTGCAAAGATGCAAGAAATTAAAATTTTATCTATGAAATTTAATTGTCAATTTGCTTTTGTAATGTAATTTTTCTCAATTGTTAAAATAAATCTCCTCTCAGCAATTGCTATAGATGTATACTAACATGGCAGCTAAAAACTAACCAAAAAGCTTTCTCTGTAATTCGTCCTAAACTGTTCCTTTGATATGCGATTCTAAGCCATCACTCTTTGAGCCTGTCATATTACTGTCATTATAATCATCATATGTGACCCTGCCTTTTGCATCCAGCGCCATTACAGATGCTTTGGTTCAAAGTGATGAATTAATGCCTTCCTGCTGCAAACCAGGCTGTCTTGTCAGCTCTTTTTATTTCTCTGCAGTCCGAAGCTAAGCCAGTGTTTGATGCTTGCCCTTGCTGCCGGCAGCCAACCCATTTCATCCCCTAATGACAGCTGCCTAGACCTCGTTGCCATCCATTCTCTACACAATGAATGTAGATGCAATGAAAACTGTGTCATGATAAACACCTTTGAATTCCCTATAGTTGTGCTACACAATTATATTATCATGGACTACAATAGACTCTCCCCTTCATTTTTATTCTAAGATTCTAATGAAATTGGTTCCTTTAGAATCGGGTAGATGCTGACTTAAAGTTTGGAGAATAATGATTATTATTCTATCAGTGTTTTGTTTGTGTTTGTTTTGCATTTACTGTGTGTTGGCTAGTTCTGGACCTGGTGGACTATAGGAGGATGTTATAAAATAATGCCCAAGTCCTGAAACCTGATGTATAGATAAGGTACAATTCTGTCAAAAACCTAAATAACAATGTTTGACAATATGATTTTGTTCTTTGAAAGTAGATGTTATTCTTCACAGTTTTAATTATAAATACTGAGAATCAAAGAGAGTAAGTGACTTTTAATCCCCACAAGACTGGTAAGGGCCAGAGCCAGGGTTTGAACTGGGTTTGTACAAGATTTCAGAAGCTCACTCTTTTCCCACTACTACCTAATACTTGTATATTCCTTTTCAGCTTTCAAAGAGTTTTCAGATGAGTTATTTAATGTGAACATTATATCACATCTGTAAAAATGATAATCACATTTTATAGAGAGGAAAATAGTCTGAAACAGACTTGTTCAAAGTCACAGTTAATAACTGGTGGAATAACCAATGTTTCTTTTTAAATAGACTTACTAGCCCCATCTGTGGTGTTCATGATAAAACGTGGACATGGTGGAATGCCAGAGTGACATCTTTGATATTAAAGTGCTGGCATTTAAAGAACATTAAGCCAGGAATTGTCATGCTAACAATAATGGTGTTGGAATATTAATTTGACAATGGTGCATATTATTGGAAATTAGGAAGCAATATTTAAAGAGCTATAAAGAAAATAGGACACCAAAAAGATAAAAATAGAAAGCAATGGATAGAGAAGATAATCAGAACATGTTGAGAACCTTGTATACATTATTCTACTTAATTTAATTAATTGGTTTTATTTAGGTCTCATAACAACCATAAGACATAATAATTTTATTCTCTGATTTGCCTATAAGGAAATTGAGATTTAGGGTCTTATTAAAAGTCATATAACTGATGAAGAGTAGAACTGAAATTTAAACCCAGTCTCTTAAGTCTCTTAAGTTGAAATCAATTTTAATACTAAGTGAACCAATGACTTTCAACTTGTCAAGGTTCTCTCCTGTTTAATGGGTCTCTATCTTTTACTTGCAGTCCTTAACATGGTATTTCTTTGCTGTGTTTTCCCACAACATGACCTATACTTCTGCCCTTTGTCCTCTGTTTCTCTTTACTTAGGATGCTGATCCTCAACCAATGTGTTTCCATCATGACATGCCCTTTGTTATTTCTTTATGGATATATAGAGGTGGTATGGGGATTAAATAATAACATAGGATGGTATGGGGATTAAATGCTGATAATAATCAGCACCATGAACAATGACAAGGATGAAGCTCACCATTTTTCTTGAAACATTTAGTGAGCACCTACAATGATTTTAATCCTGAGGCCAGTGTTTCTGTTTTCAAACTAGTAGAATCTGATCTGGCCTCTAGTCAAATGAGTAGGAAAGATACCAGACTAATCCTTTAATAGTCCTAATCCTTTAATAGACTAATCCTTTAATAATGACTTTAATAGTCATGATATAAAAGTATAAGATCTTTACTCCAAAGAAGAAGCAAATGAATTTGAAAGACATTTCTGATATCATGAGCCTCCAAGATAGTTCGGATATAAGGTTCTTAGTAGACAAGCTCAGGGATTTGTATCTAGAGCACAGTGTGAGTACTTGAGACATATTGTTAACTCAGTACTCTTCATCAAACTTGAGGTCATGAGTTCAAATCTTCAAACATTTATAACAGAAAGTATATTCTTTTTAGGAAGCTATTGTGTATGTATTTTTTTTAACCTTTTTAAAGCTAAAACCTCTCTTATATATAGATAAGATTATTTTCCCTTGCAGTTTGCAGTCAGAAAAGTTGTACTCCAGGCAAAAATGACAAGACAGTTCAGTTAGCACAACGATTTCTAGATCAGCCAATTTAGTATCTTTCTCAAGTGCCAGATTTATAAATCATGTAGTCTCTGGAAGAATCATTGCCCTTGTGAAAGGGAATTGTGTGTATATATTATAACTGCTCATCAGTTTTTATTGTGAATAATAGGATACTTAAAAAGTGGCTCACTTATTATAGAGCATAGCTTATTTAGAGAACTATATTGTTATAAAATCTTGAGTTTCTTTGCACCCAATGTCTTCTAATTTAAAAAGTCATGTTATATTTACATCAGTGGAAGTAGGTTTTTTTTGTTTAATACAAAGCAGCATTTATCTTCTATGAATTCTTATGATATTAA
>NW_012145745.1:2140104-2142186 GCF_000956105.1 Propithecus coquereli
CTTATTTTTCTGTTATGTCTACTCAAACTCTTTCTGAACATCTTAAGAACCTAGTTTCAGGACTGGGAAAAAGTTTTATAAATTGATTTTAGAAAAATATTTATGGGATTGATTGTAGTATCACAAAAAATTTTGCTATTTTTTCTTGCAGGACTATCCTTTTAGGAAAATGTTACTGCTGATCTCCTGGACATCAGGCTTGGCCATATTGCAATGGACATGAATGTGAGTGATTAATGTGAGTAAGAAATAAACCTTCTTTGTCGTAAGCCACTGAGATGTTGGGGTGATTTGTTGCTATAGAATAGCCTGTTAAAAGCTGACTGATACAGATGAACTAATGAAACAAAGATTTAAGTAATTCTGAACTTCAAGTTTAATCTCAGATGTTCTTAGAACTAAATTGAAATGGGGGGTATTATGTGATATGGAAATTGCAAAGTAATATTTTATATTCTTTTATTACTTAACATCAGATTATTTCACTAAAACATCTTGGCATATAACTAACATAAATATATTGAGATGGAAAGTCATAATTCTATTTTTATCTCCCAATAGATGAGAGTGAATGGGAATTAATTTGTCTGCATTTTTCAGTGGTACACTTAGGCTTCTGTTGATTAACTTATGAATACTCCCACTGAATCCATGGGTTGCTATTAAGTTTCCTTTGGCAGCAATTAAGAAGCATCAGTTTGTAGAGTCTCCTCCTTCCTGTAATATAAGTATAATTTATTCTCTATAATATTGCAGAGAAACATATTAAAATATTCAACAGAGAGTAATTAACTGTCTATGTTGTATATGCAGTAATAATGCTTGAAAGTACTTGTAAATTTAGTAAGAAAATTCAGGCAGGGGCAAAACAAACTGGTTATCTGAAGTTAACAATTCAGACAAACCATGTGACTTATGGTCCCTTGTAGACTTTTAAGTTTTCTCCTAATTTTCTTATTGCTCAGTTTTCTAATCAATAACATAAGCAAAAATTACAGAATTTTTTTTGTTGTTGTTGCTGAGATATAAATTTCCCCAGTGACTCTCACAAGAAGGCAGAACTATCAGCAATGCACCAGCAAATCTGATAGCAGATATTGTGGTTTCAATAAAATATAATTTAAATTAGCTAATTTGTTTTGCTGTTTAAACAGTCAGGGACATTAAGTCATTGAAACTAAAAGACTCAGAATAAAACCTTTCCAGAAGAGTGACTTCAAAATATTTTGATTAAGCTTTTCTGTCTACTTTTTTTTTAAAGGGGAGTTCTTAGGGTAAAAGACACAATTTAATTCTAATGTCAGCTGATCATTTTTTTCATGCTAGTATAGTGGCAAATTAATCACCTCTTTTATTTCTAAGACACAGATATAATTTGAGTTTGCTGAAGCTGTACCTGTTGGTAACAAGTAGATAATTTTTAAATGCATACTTGTGCTTTTAGTATAATCTTCACAGGCTTTGAATTATAATATCATCAATTGAACTGGACTTCTTGTAGAGGGATGTAATTTTTTCTGCCTCTAAACAATTGACAAAGGGCAAGAGTTTCTAAGGAATAAGAAAAGAAAGCTGAAGAAAACCTGACATTTTGCACAACTCCAATGGAGCATAGAAAAAAAATGTTTAGAACAGAACTGAAAACCCATTAAGTATTCTGTGTCCTAGGGGATAACCACTGCTAGTCCTGAATGCTCAGCAGAAGTTTTTCCATTACAATTTTTTGAGGGATGAGTATTTTTTTCTTTAGTAAAATAGTTCTCTGTGTTCCTGTGACTCTCATTAAGCTATTCAAAGGAAACATTTTTCACTTTCTTTTATCATTGCCCTCTTTAGGTAGAAAAGTCTGAATTTCAGTTTTTTGTTTTCTGAAGTTTTTTTGTTTGTTTGTTTATAGAAGTTTTCCCTTATCAAGAAGTCAACATAAGTCCCCATGATTTCTTGATAGGATATATCTAAAGACTTTATAGTACGTTGTTTTTAGGTGGAGGATTTCTGTAAAAAGATTTTCTTTATAAGACTTGATCAATTAAAAAAAGATTGTGGAGTTTTATATTTCATGACAGTTTCCATAATTAATCT
>NW_012145745.1:2142487-2149312 GCF_000956105.1 Propithecus coquereli
TTCCATTTTTAAAATAACCAAATGAATCTTTACAATCATAGTTTAAAAAGTAACAACAGCAAATAAAAATATGTTGAGATATTTGATAAGAAAAATGAAATAGGCAAAAGTTTGGCTCTTCCTAATGTATTGCATAGAAAAAACATCGTATGCATTTTTATATGATGCTCATATTTGGATACGTTAGCATATGGTCTGTTAAATAAGACAAGCTCAAATTTATTACCTTCTGATAGCACATGCCAGGAAGATTGCTACAAAGATTTTTGAATACAATGTAATTTAAAAAGGCCAATATGTTGTCTGCTGGAACTAACTGAACAATAGGAAGTTACCTGACCAGAAGTCATCAATCTGATTGACCAATGTAGGAATAGGTATAAAAATAGTCCCATGGCACAAGTTGGTCAGTTGGTCATAAAATCAACTGGGATCAATTTGTAGCAGTTCCAAAAAAACCATAAAATAATTCCTTTTTGTAATATTTTCCTTCATTAAAGTATATCTGGTACTATATTGACCGCTCAAATTATCCGAGAGCTCAGCAGTTGGTAATAACATGGTTAGCAGTAAGGGAGGGTTGTGGGTTGTTTGTGTTTGTAGTAAACAGTGACTGAATTAGCACTTTTGAAGAAAGGTGAGTGACTCATATCTCATTACTTTCACAGCCTTTCTATATGCCTTTAGGAAAGGGCATTCATATGAAAACAGTAAGGAGAATGCAAGCTGAAAAAGCTTCCAGAAATCATATACCTTGGGTACTTATTATTTTCTTGCTCATACATTAATAATTAATCATGTATGGAACAATAAAAATCACACTCCTAAACCATTTCGTAAGTAAATACATTTACTTTCCCAGGTTCTAATGAAATTATTCATTTATTCAACACATATTTAGTCAGTGCCTCGTTGATCCAGGACACAAGGGTGACTGAGAGATAGAGACCTTCCTTCATACAGCTTAGAGTCTAGAGACACTGAAAATCTCTGAATCAAGGATGAGTGTTATGTATGCTAGAAAACTAAAAAAGGTGAATCTATGTTTCCTATTGCTGCTATAACAATGTACCATGAATTTAGTGGCTTAAAACAGTACAAGTTTATTATCTTTCATTTCTGTGGGTCACAAGTCCAAAATCAGTTTCACTGAGGTAAAATCAAGGTGTCAGCATGCTTGCATTCCTTTCTGAGGCTCTAGGGTAGAATCCATCTCCTTGCCTTTTCTAGCTTCTAGAGACTACCTGCAATCCTTGGCTTGTGGCCCCATACTCCATCTTCAAGGCCAGCAGAAACAGAACCTTCTCTCTCTGACCCCCCTTCCGTCCTTATGTCTTCTTTCTCTGACTCTGCTCCTCCTGCCTCCCTCTTATAAAGATGCATGTGACTATATTAGGCCCAACTGGATAATCCAGGATAATTTTCTATCTCAAGATCCTTAACTTTATCTCATCTGCAATGTCCCTTTTACATGTAATATACTCACAGGTTCCAGTATTAGAATGTGGACTTCTCTGGGGACCATTATTCAGCATGCTAAAGAGGCCAATGATCTTAGATTAAGGGGCGAACAATGGCACAAGAAGAGGTTGATGGGGGAGGCAGACATCAGTTCTTCCAGGTTGTTCAGGCTTCTGTATAAAGAACTGTGTTTTTACTAATGCAATAAAGAATCCTGGAAGTTTTTTGTTTGTTTGTTTTAAATTTAAGCAAGGTATTTTCATGACCTAATTTATGTCAGCTGTTCCATGAACAATAGATTGGAATGGAGCAGGAATGAAAATAAAGGCTTACTTGTTTTCTATTTCATATATTGGTTTGGGAATGAAAGTGCTTGGAAAATAAAATAAGCAACAATTTAACTGGTGTTTGTGAGATAAAATACTTTGTTTTACTAAGTGTTACTGTAAAAAGAAGCATTGATTTTTTAGCTTCTATTCTAGAAAAGTTATTAACTGTGAAGTTAGGGAAATTAAGACCATAGTACACATTAGATTTTTCATGAGTTTAGAGTTTATGATAAATTCTCAGAAAATTCGTGGGTTGCTGCAGATGATTAATTGAAAAAAAATTGTTCCAGCATTATGTAACTAAAACCAATTACTCTAAGACAATAGTCACAGCAATAGTTCTCTTCCATAATTTAAATTACCTCTTTAATGTGAATAGAATGGCTCTACTTCCTTTACTTAGTTGAATGCTCATAAAATTTTGAAATGTCCTCCTACCCCTTCTTCACTTGATTTTACAATAAAATACAGTCATAGTACAGGTTATAAGTTAACAACTCTAACTATCTAGGTCATATAATTTCTTCACATAATTTATTTAGAAAACTCTTTGCCTAAAATTCAGGAATCCAATAAATCCCTGACACGGCTGTCAATGGTTTTCAAGGCCCCAAGTCCAGCTACTGAGAAAAAGCGCCACTAGGCAGTAGCAGCATTTACTGAAAGATCCCGTGCTGCAAATTTGCGTGACTTCTGTCATTTCAAAGAGGAATGCTCTCTGCAGCTATAACAACTCTCTCACCTTGTGGTTCTGCTGCCAGGTGATTTCTCACAGGAGACGTTATGTTCACTTCTAGGGCACAGGTTCAGCTCTGATCCATGTTGACTAATTTTGAACCATCTGAAAGTTGATTGTTGACTTCTGCGTAAAAGAAAATAAAAATGCAGTGATTTTAAAACAGTTTTACGCAAATGAAACTGAGGAAACTGAAGAAAAGCCAAAGCAGGTTCTACCGTAAAACTGGACAGCTTCATGAACGCTACACATCTACTCTCTAAAAATTCTTACCAGACTCTTATGGCTGGCTGGCTTGGTGTCTGATTCCACACTGTCAGTAGCAAGGCAATGGAAGTTCCTTTACCCATCTTGATGTACCTGAAGCAGTATCAACTTAGCTACTTAATGCGCATGACCTGGATAATGGGGGCGT
This sequence comes from Propithecus coquereli, assembly GCF_000956105.1. Taxonomy (NCBI): domain Eukaryota; kingdom Metazoa; phylum Chordata; class Mammalia; order Primates; family Indriidae; genus Propithecus; species Propithecus coquereli. The sequence goes on from NW_012145745.1 coordinate 2,145,429, forward strand.
TGAGTCCTGAATGAACGTCCATCTGTTTATAAAACCTATGTCTGGAAATAAATGCATGCTTAGAAATAATTATAATGTTGAAAGCATGCTATGTTTTTCTGGCCACAGCCGACTTTGGTTTCCATTCCAAATTACTCTCATGGTATTGCAAACTTAGACAAGAAGAAGGCTGGGCATGAACAGCCTGCAACCGGGTCAGGACGATTTTCCTTTAATAAGCTTTTAAGAAAATCAGAGCAATTAATAAACAGGCCAACTGGACTATCTTTTTTGGTACTTTGAAAATTTCACAAATGTTTAGCCTCATGATGCAGTTTTTTGTTTTTTTTTTAACCTCTCAACAAAATTTAAGGGTGTCTTGCAAAAAGAGGGATCTTAAAAATAATGCAGCTTCTCTGGGTAATCAGTCCTTACCTAGTGATTAAATAGTCTGGCTCCAAACCACCCAGCTCATTGTTTTTTTACCCACAGTGTGAAAGAAAAATCATCTTCGTGCCAACCCCACATCATATAAAACCCTAACAATGTGTTGAGTGTGACTTAAGAGCCCATAATGTATTTTTCATGAAGGTAAGGAAAATCCATTAAGGAGATTAATTTGTGTTTGGAGAGCCTACCTCTCTACAGCCAAAAATATTTGCTCTGTTAACTGTGGTTTGCTGATACCCTATGATAATACTGCAGCCTAGTAATTGCATTGTTATCTATGCCATTATATTTTCTGCAGATGGGTTGCTTATGAATTATTAAACAGCTATTTATTAAAGGAAACTGTTGATGTGGTGCTAAAACTTTCTTTTTCATTTTGGTAATTATTATAATAAATGGTTTTTAAAAGGCTATTCTAGGCCTAATGATTCCTTCAGGAACATTTATGTTGTAGAAACCTGCTTTTTACACCTAGGTAATGTTCATTTGCTGCTACTCAGCAAGAACTTTCTAGGAAAAGAATTTTAATGTCTACAATACATTTTTAATTATTAATAGTTAATGGCATTGTGCATTTGGCCATATGATATTCTTGAAGAGAGAGAATTAATTGAGAAAAATTCTGTAGTTAGAAATTTTGAAATAATAAAATGGACCTTGTATGTTATAAGTTATTTGAGTCACACAAACTCATAATGATGAAGTGTGGTCTGAAAAAGGGAAAAGATTACACAGTTTTATTCTTACCCCACTCCCAGGCCGATTGTTTCTTCAAATCTGCAGTGATTCTCAGCTTTGCTCATTGTAATTACTTGAAGCACTTAAAGAATACAGATGCCTGGGTGCTTCCTTCAGAACTTTTGGTCTGGAACACAGCCTGATGATTAAGAGTTTCCCAGATACTCCAGGTGATTCTAACATCAGCCAAAATTGAGACCATTACTGTAGAGAAAGAATAAAAGATCCAGTGGAATGTCTTTGCTAGAAATGGGCAGAAGAAATAGAAGGAAACAAATTGTTCTTTCCCAAATATTTCTATCAACCAGCTTGGTTTTATAATTTTCCACTTGGATTCTCCTAACTATGAGTTATTACTGTTGAATATTGTTGTTAACCAGCAACAGAAAGTATCTGAGACATGAGGCTTTTATTTTTGTAGATGCTGTAGTCCCCAGGACTCTGAGAAGGAAACAGGACTGCTGCATATGTCTGTGCAAGGCGTTTACTGTACAGTAACACATGCCTGGTAATGAAATCTAACCTATGCTCTCCTCTTCAAGTTATATCAAATGCAGGGATTTCCCACACAGAGGAAGGGTAGCCTTTGTTTAATTCATGCAAAGGTGCCACACATTATAGTGCTAGACCTGAAAAAAAGAGAAGACTCATATTCTAGATTAGATTATTGGGTTAGCCAAGTGAAGTTAATCAGCTTCTTAATCTTAATTAAGATTATTAATTAAGAAGATCAATTCTTAATCTTCTTGCTGGTGGAAGGTCTTTCCTCGAAGTCAATGGCTGCAGATTGACTGGGGTTGTGGTTGCTAAAGGTTGACTAATATTCCATTGTGTGGACAGACCACAACTTGTTTATCTAGGATAACATTAGATGTGTAGTATGCTGTAAGATTTATGGAAACACACATACACACCACAAAAACATACAGTGCATGCAAAGACTCATAGAACAAGCATGCATTTATTTTGTTAGAATTCCTCGATGCTTGAACCAGCTCATGTTTGGAACATAGAAAAGTGAAAGAGATAGTATACCAAAATTATTAAGAACATGAGGTTTAGAGTCAGGTTAAATAAAACTTTAATATTTGTATGACCTTGGGAAGTGTACATAACTTCTTATACTCTGGTTATCTCAAGTAATAAGGATGATAATGGTGATTATACACACTGTAGATGACCGTTGTAAGGGTTAAATGAGATAATTCATGTAAAGAGCTGAACTCAGAGCTTGGCACATTGTTAGTGCTTAGAAAGAATTAACAAATTTTATTAATCTCTTCATCAATCAATCTAAGTTTAAAACAAGAATAAACCCTTAACATTAATTCTCTGCCAACATATCACAAAATGCTCCAGAATTGTCTGCTTTACAAAGTAGCCTTCCCCACTGAGGGAGCACTTCCTTTTTAAAGTTTTGCAGTTAAATAAGATCATAAGCTTTGAGAAAGATGAGTTTTTTTAAATATTGGCAGGGGTCCTGGAATTTTTAAAAAATAACTCTTATCACTCTTTCAATCATCTGAGCCACACCAATCACTGCCAAAACACTTCTTTGTTACCATAGAGATCCATAGAGATATTCATATACTAAATAACAAACGTTGCTCAACAAGAATAGAACTGAAGACAAGGCACTCCTTTTTCAGTCTCTGAATTAGATTTAGTTTTGCCAGAATATGGGCATAAAGGAGATTTGAACATACAGAGACTTCTGAAAGTTTAATCGTAAAGCAAATTTTAGTCCTTGAAATACAGTACAAACAGTATGTTGCGTAAGTGAAATTATATTTCCTTCTCTAGTGATTGCTTCTGCATAGCCGTTCTCTATAGGGATAGTTCTTGCCTATCTTAGCGAATACAATCAACAGATTTTTGGGGGATGCCTTCAGATAATAAAATACTCTTTGGTGATGTTAATCCCCCAAACATTCTCAATTCATAGTGTACTTTTATTATGTTAATATGTTCAGTACTATAAAATAGTAAAAATCCTGCACTCCTTTCAAACAAAAATCTGATCTCTACCAGCTTTCTGCGTGTGTTTGTGGTCGGTGGATTTCCAAGATGCACAGTAAACTTACTGTAAAGAAAGCCTCCAAATTCCCAACATTCTTGTCTCCTCAATTTTATCCTTTGTCATACTTTAAAAAGGTGAAAGGGTTAGGAGTCTAGACCACAAAGTAGTTAATTCCCTTCCTTTGCCTATCCCGCACAGGTGTTCTTGAACCTCATTTTGGAATTTGGAAGAAGTTGGTGTTTAACATTTTGGAGACTTAGATGAATGTTTCCTTTTTAATACTCTGTTGCATAGACTGGTAATGGTGTGTGGTATATCTTCTCAGATAGGATAAAGGCCAGACATTTTAAGGTAGTTTTTTTGTAGTTCTTGAAATACTGGAGTATTTAGTTTGGCCATACTAACTTTCATTTAAATGTTTTCTAATTAGTAAAGTATCACGTAATACCATGAGGCTATTCTTTGCTCTGACAGTGATGTGAGATGTTCCCAGAAAAAATTAATACAGCTTCCCTGAGTCACTGCATGCTGTACATATTTTATCTCTTTTACTTTCTACCCTTTCCCCTCCTTCTCTTTCTTCAACAAAAGTAATAAGAGTGACAACTAATGACTAAAGACTTTTTGGGTCTCAGGCAAAGTGTTGAAGTGTATATAGTAACCCTTGAAATTTTAAATAATGCTTGGCAACACTCAA
>NW_012145745.1:2150812-2151374 GCF_000956105.1 Propithecus coquereli
CCCCAGGTCAAGAAGCCCAAAATGGACAGAACACAGAATTTCCCTTCATGCCATCAACCTCATAAATCAAGTGTCTATCCAAATGTCTTGCTTACTTTCCATGGGAGCATCTTTTTCTTATTTATAGGAGTTCTTTATACATTATGCATATAAACCCTTTGTTTGTCATATGCATGACAAATGGCTATCTCTCTTCTTAGCTTGCCTTTTTAACCTCTTCATATTCTTTTAATGAGCAGATATTTAAAATTTTGAGTACAATTTATCAGTCTTTTTTTATGGAAACTTCATTTTGCATCCTGTGTTAGACATTCTTCACTACTCTAATTACATGAAGATATTCTTGTATAGCACCTTCTAGAAACTGTATTATTATTTATATCACAAATAGATCTCTAATTTACCTCTAATTGATTTTTGTGGTCAAGTTTCTTCTCTACATTGATTTCCAATTGTCCCAGAATCGTGTATTGAAAAGTTGATGTTTTCCCCACTGCTGTGCAATGCCAAATTCCTGTGCATCTGTGCCTGGGCTCTCTATTTACATAGTATCAGATTATTT
>NW_012145745.1:2152634-2173460 GCF_000956105.1 Propithecus coquereli
ATATTATTGTTTTGTTACCTGGAGGATATATAGTGCTCTCTCATATCTATTACTAATTTTGGTTAATTGTGCCCTTCTTTTTTATTCTTCTAAAATTTTCTCAAGGTTTTACTTCATTTAAAATCTTTTCATCAAAACAACTTCACCTTTGTTGATTCTTTTGTTCCATGATTGTTTTCTATTTCATCAAATCCTGCTCTTATTTTCATTGTCTTTTTTCTTTTACTTTTTTTTGGATTTGAATTGTCATTTTTTTGTTTTGTTCCAAATTTCTGATCGAATTTTATTGTTTCTTCTTTCCTAATACATACATTTAAGGCAATAATTCTTTTTGATTATACCAAAAGTATTGATATGATTTTAAGTACATTATCATTTGTGAATAATTTCCAATCATAATTTCTTCTCTGACCTCTGGGTTATTTAAAAATGTATTGTCTCATTTAATAACATATGTTATTTTGTAGTTACCTTTTTCTATTTATTTTTTGCATTAATTTATTGAGGTCAGATTCAATCTCCTGTATGATTTCAATTTTTTGAATTTATTGAAACAAACTTTAGGCCTGACACATGGTCATTGTTTTGTTTATGTTCTATGTGTGCTTAAAAATAATGTGCATATTGCAGTTTGGTGGCCTAGAGTCCTTTATATATTCATCAGTTTAAGTTTGCAATCATGTTGTTAAATATACTATGTTTTTAATACATTTTTCTACTTGTTCAATCTGTTACTGATAGAAAGATCTCAGAATCTTCTGCTAATGTGAAATTCTTTCAACAATAACGAAACAATTAAAATATATTATTAGCCATAATTATTGAGTGCTCATTAATTGTCAGGTATTGCTCCAAGTCCTTTACATGCCTAAATCTGTTAAAATTTTCAGTGATTCCTAGGGTAAGTTATCAATATTATCTTCAATTACAACTTAAAAAAATAAGTACAGGGAAATTAGGACATTTGTCCAAGGTTACACAGGTAGAAAGTATCAGAACTAGGGTTAGATCAAAAGCAGACTTCTAAACGTTCCAAAGTCTGAGCTGTTGAACATTTCATGATATAGCCTCATAGCAATAAAAAGGGTTTGCTCAGTGGTTCCTAAACTGAACTTCTAGAAGCACTGGAGACCTCAAAAGGAACAAATGATGTCTCTGAACAATTTTCATGTTTCTAAATATCATAACTATTAATATTACTCATATATTTTCCTATGATAAAGTGTCTTGATGCCCACTCATTAAGGAAATATTCCATACCCTCTCCATGTGCAAGACTCTCTTCTAGGCCCTGGAGATAATAGCAGTGAAGAAAGCAAAGTTCCCCCTGTCAAAGATCCAACATTCTAGCAGAAGAAGAGAGATGATAATTAAATAAACAAATATAATAGACAGCATGGTGAAAGGGTTACGGGCATTGCATTCTGGCTCCAACACTTTCTAGATGTTTCACCTTGGGGAAATTGCTTAAACTCTCTGCAGCTTTGTTGCCTCTTCTGTAAAATGAGGAGAATAATAGTACTCATTTCATTGAGTTGTTACGAAAATCAAGAGAATGATTATTTGTAAAGATCCGAAAACTGTGTCTGGTGCCAAATAAGCACTATAAAGGTATGTTAAATACATTTTAAAAGTATGTTACTAAGTGTTTTAAAATAAGTGAGATTATGGAAATTGGGTATTATGGTGATTAAGATGGAAGGACTTGGTATTTTAGGAAAACAATGATAAGGGAAGGTGTTTCTAGTAAGATTCCATACCAACGGAGAGAGACCTGACAAAATATGAGGGCATTAGCCTCTAGGTACCTGTTGTAGAATATTCCAGGCAATTGAACAAGCAGACACAAGGGCCTCGGGCAAACGTGTGTTTAAAGGGTTGGAAGAACAACGGGCAGAGTATAGAATGTCTGGAGCCCAGAGTAAGGGAAGAGAGTGGTGGAGAGATGAGATCAGAAAGGTTGTTGTTGGCCAAACGAAAGAGACCATGGTAAAATCTGCTTTTGTTGTCAGTTTGGAGGTCATGGGAGGGTTTTGAGCAGTAGGGGGTGACATGATCTGACTCATTCCATACAATTTTTATATTAATTGCCAAAGACAGCACAGGGAATTCATGTAGGAGGCAAGAAGGAAGAAAAACATTAGTCTGGAATTACTGCAATAATCCATGGAGAGGTGAAGTTGGCCTGAACTAGCATATTACTAGAGGATGGTGTGGGAAGTGATTGTGATACTAACAGATTTTTCTACGCTAAACTATATTAAATGCCCCAAACTGAGCTCCTCATATTGTCTCTCCCTAACCCCCAGAACTCCTTTAATGATCTTCCCCATCTCAGGAAATAGATTCCATTTTTCAATTGTTCAGTTCACATGTCTTCAAATCATTTTTGACTGCTCTCTCCAACACCTTTTATCACACCATCAGTGAATGACATCAGTTTATCTTTAAAATATATCTTTCTATCCACCTTTCTCATGGACAAGAAGAGATGGATAGGAAGACTCCAGAATTGGACTTCTGGAGTCTAATTCTCCACTACTTTTTGCTTACATTATTATTAATAAAATAATATCCCTACAGATCTCCCTCCTCTAGTCCTCTAGAAAAAGAGGGCCTGTTTAGACAGATCATATTGTATCCGTCCCGTGCTCAAACTCTCCATCAGCCTCCCCACCTCACTGGGAGTTAAAGATGAAGTCCTGCTCTTGGGTTCTGAGGCCATGTTCTGCTCGTCTCCTGCACTTTGTCACTTCTTCCTCTCACTTTCACCACTCCGAATTCTTACTGTTCCTTGACTATTCCAGTCATACATCCATTTCAGTCTTTGGTGTTCTTTTTCCTCTATTGGAAACATTCTGTTCTACGAAATCCACAAGCCTGGATCTTGCACATCCTTCGGATCCTTACTCAAAGTCATCTCCACGAAGGTTTCCCTGTCAACCCAATCTAAAGTTCCACACTCGTGTGCCACCACACACACTCTGCTTTTTCCCCTCTCTGCTTTTCTTCTTAGCATCTGTCACTATCATTACCTAATACAGTATGTATTTTGCTTATTTATGCTGTTTATTATCTGTCTCCTCCATTAAGATCTAGATTCCATCAAGCCAAGGATTTTTTGTTTTATCAACTGCTATTTTCTCAGTAACTAGAAGAGTGCCTTACATATTATAGATCCTTAAGAACTATTTATTTAAAAAAACAGGATGTATATTTTAATACAAAAGATATAATTATATCAACCACTATCTGAATTTATTCTAGGAAGTTGGATCCATTATAATAATAAGAGGAAAAACAACAAAGATGCTTAATTTTTTGAATTCAGAGTTACTGAAATCTTGAGGCATTTTTAGCTACAGAGATTAGAAAGTGTCTTTTTAATTAAGGGCACATCTAACACAACAACAATCACAAAACTCCCATAGTTCTCTCAGAAAATTCTGTTAAATTTCAGTGTAAATCTAACGAGTAAAAAATAATATCATTAATGCTATCTGGAACAGTCGGTTGAATCAAAGCCATTAATTTGATTTTGAAAGATCAAATTGAATTATTAAATTCACTCATTTAATCCAGAAATGGCTTCTGTTGTAAAGAAATTATTCTCCCTTTTCAATAGTATATTCATGTCTCTTAATATTATGTGCACGTAAAAATGTTATAATGTTCAAAATATTTTGCAATTTTAATTTCAATTGATATTTAATGCTGGTAGCAAGTAATGAAATGTAAAATAAACATTTGTTTGCCTACTGATGATTCTTTATTATAAACGGGAAAGTTTAACAGACGCTTATTCTTATAAGTTTCTTCATTTTAATTTTTCAGTTTAATCAAATGCAGATGGTTTGTACAAGATTAAAATGTTTATCTTTTCATCTTTGGTGTTTATTAGAAATTAAACCAACTGCTTATCAGTTTGATATTCTTCCTTCAAAGTATGCATTTGAATAATAAACTATTATAATATAATAGGGACAGATGGATGTTTGCATCTAAACTGAACGATATATAATTTTCATGGTCATCTTTTTCTCTTTTCAAAAGTCTATTTTGGCTTTTTTCCAGTTTCCACTCACTTCATTAGTCCTCTATGCATTGTCCAACATGACAGTTATTTGATTTAACCAATTCAAAGGCATCCTACTGAGTAAGTAATCAAGGCCTGCTGATTCAACATTGTACTATGGAGAATAACTGTTTCAAACTATATTATCTCTCAGTATATGATTAAGAACACTTGCATTTTAAAGTTTGATAAAACTTGACAATTTTCAACTGAAACTTCCAACTTGTTAAAGATTTGCACACTTGTGATTAAAATACTAATCCCTAACAACTTACCTAGAAGATTAACAAACATTCTGTGTATTCAATGACTATATTTTATGCAACTTGAATTTTTTTTTCAGTAAAAACATCCCAGATAATTTATAAAATTGATACCCTTAAATAACACCAATATTTAATAATTCAGTTCATAATTAAATTAGGTTATTTTTTGCTTTTTGTTTGTTTGTTTTGGGGAGAGATTCTGGGTGTTGTTCCATAGTTCTACACATTTCTAGAGAGAAGATGTAAAAGTTGAGTTATTTCCAGAGCAAGAACTATATGCATATTATCCTTTTACTTTGAAACCAGGAAGATGATAGAAGCGTTTACATAAGAAGATGCCATTTCCTACTCAAACCACATTTAAAAATATAGAGAGAATATCATGAAAATATCCTTTTCTTTTGTATCAATTGGCACCCAGTACATGATGTGTAATTTTATTCTGTGCTTACTGCATGTATTATTCTATTTCCTTCTAGAACTTCATTCAAGTCATTGTCCACTTGCTTCATTATCTTTATCAGTAGAAAGGGGATTTGAGAGTATTACTCAAGGAACAACAAGTCTTCCTTTTACGGCCTGGCAGTTTGGAAAATGTTCTTCCAATCAGAAGAAATATTATAGTAAGCCTGTATGCAACCCTCTAATAGACTCAGAAATTATACAGAGAAAGACAAAGAGGTGGAAGTACCAAGAATAAATAGGAATAATATTTCCAGATAATAATCAAAACATGCCTGGCATTTTGAGTACAAAGTTGTATATAATGCAAGTTGACAATGTATCATGAAAAAAAAATTAATAACTTTTCCTGATCTATATAAACCAAGACTATTCTAACTAATATTTTGAATGAAATATGACCAATAAAATAAGAGAATTAGGAGTAAGTGTAGACAAAATAATTTTACCAATAAATATCTTAGGAATTTACCAATTCTTTTAGAGCTGAGATATAGCAATTGTACTTATATATTTGTAGAAAACTAAATTTAATTATTATTCCAGAAAGTGCATTTTGTTACTCTCATTTTATCTATTGTCCTCATAAATTCATAAATTAAAGAATCCTATAGATGCAAAAATGCTCAACAAAATACTAGCAAACCAAATTCAATAACTCGTTAAAAAGATCATTTAGTGTGATTAAGTGAGATTTATCCCAGAGATGCAAGAATGGTTCAACACTTTGGCATTATAATTTTTGAAGTCCCTTAGTAGAATCTTGTGTAGTTTTCATTAAGAAATATACGAAGAGAGTCTTAGTGTTTGATTAGGAATGAAACAGTGACATTATATTAGTCTTCTTGAGCTATTATAACAAAATACCACAGACTGGCTGGCTTAAACAACAGAAATTTATTTGTCACGATTCTAGAGACTCAAATGTCCAAGATTAAGGGGCTGGCCAATTTGGTTTCTGGCAAGGACTCTTCCTGACTTGCAGATGGCTGCCTTAGCACTGTGTTCTCACACAGTAGAGAAAAAGCTTCAGTATATTTTCCTCTTCTATGAGGCCAAAAATCCTACTGGGTTAGGGCCCCACATATATGACCTCATTTAACCTTTAGTATCTCGTAATGGCCCCAGTCTCCAAATATAGTCCCAGAAGAGATTAGGGCTTCAACATACAAATTTTGGAAGGGACACAATTTAGTCCATAGCAAATATCCAGTAAGAAGTCAGGCGTTGGTGTCAGAAAGCACAGGGTACGCATCTTGATTCTGCTATTTATTCACCTAGTCATTTTAGGCTAATTAATTAATTAATTCCTCTACATCTTAGTTTTTCAGTTGTAAAATGGGAATGAAAATAATACCTATTTTATAGTGGTAGGGAAGATAAAAAATGTAATGTATATAAAACAGCAAGTATAATGCCAAACATATATTATTAAAAATAACTAAATACAGTTGGCCCTTTGTAGCCATAGGTTTCACATCTGTGGATTCAAACGCAAATAAAAATATTTGGAAAAAAACTGTGTCTGTGTTAAACACATACAAGCTTTTTGCTTGTCATCATTCTTTAGACAGTATAACAGCTATTTGCATAGCATTTACAATGTATTAGGTATTATAAATAATTGAGAGGTGATTTAAAGTATACAGAAGGATGTGTGTAGATTATATGCAAGTGCTATGCCATTTTATACCAGAGACTTGAGCATTCACAGGTTTTTGTATCTACTGGAGGTCCTGGAATATATTTATTCCCCGTGAATACTGAGGGGCGACTATATGTGTTTCTGCGTATGTAAGTGTATACATGGTGGAGATTACATATAACCTGGAGTCAGTGTGCAGAAAACCATGGTAAGTTTTGGATTTTGGATTCAAATTCTTTATTTTCAATTTCTTGGATCACTACTTTTTGTATTAATACTTGGAACCTTAGACAAATTATTTATCTTCTCTGCACCTCAGTTTTAGTCTTTGAGAAATGGTAATAATTACAGAATCTACTTCATGGAATTGTTTTGTTGATTAAGTAATATATAACTGTAATATTTATAAAGTGCCTAGAGCTTTACAAGAAACTAACCTCTACATTAATACTTTACTATGACTTAAGGAAGACATAAATGCTACTTATTTTTTATGAAGATTCTCTTTATCCATTCTAGAATTTTTGTATTTTAATTTGAATGATTTATCATCTATATGTTAACTCTATTTGTTTTGGCTCATACACCAGTGTGAGAACATGAGTCTCTGGCCCAAGCCAGAGAACATGAGTCTTATTATTTATTTGAGCTAGGAAAGCAATTGATAGAGCTAATATAGCATGTTAATTAAGTTACCATTATGTGTACTACAAAAAGATCTCCATCAAAATTTAAGTTAATTTTATGTCGTCCTTGAGCAGAGAGGTAAGGATCCAGTGCTAAGGTTAAGTGTCTGTGGTCAACTATTTTGAAACTTGGGGTATTAAATACAAAATTACTCACCTCACTGGAGATAATTGCTCTTATTTTATCTTCAGTCAAACTCATCATGATTGAATGATGAGGAAATATTTAAAGAACATATGGCTTTTCTTATATTTGTTCTTCTTAAATACCTGATCCATTGGAAGATTTCATTTGAAATGAACATCAGCAAATGGCTATATTATGGTAATTTTATCACAATTAATAGTACATAATTTAAAATATACATGTTACATCTGATATGTGTATATTTCTTCTTAATGAAAACAATGAAACTTCAAAGATGTTGAAAGAGAGCTACAAGTTTGTTTAAAAAAATAAATCTGCAAAATTCTAAAGTGAAGTTTTGATATTTCCCTGCTAATGTTGATCAGTTTTATTCTTTTGGAACACCTGGTTACTCCATTCCAGTGGAGGAAGGAAATACAAGCTAGTACAAAACTCAGAGAAAGTTATCTACATCAAATGATAAATTTAATCCTCTCATTTTAGGAAGAGGTCAGGGAGTAGGAGAAAAAATAGCATTACAAAAGATGAAAGAAAGAAAAGTTAGATTTGAGGTTTTGATGACAACATAGATAAAAACAAATAAATAAGAGATTTTACCAAAATGGTGGAATAAGAAGTTCCAGAATTTGTTTTCCCACAGAAACCCCTAGTTAACAACAACATACAGTCTAAAAAGACTTCATGAGAAGTCCAGAAACTAGTTAAAGCCAAGAGCAGTACTTCAGGTAAAGCCAAGAACAGCCACATTGCCAAGAACAGCTATGTTGAAATGGGTAAGAAAAGCAATTTTATTTCACCCACTGTAGCTCCTCTCCTAAGCCAGCACAGCTTGGCCCAATTAGGAAAAAGCAGTTAACTCACAGCTTCTTCCTTGGGAGAAAGAGCAAAGAGTGGAATGTACATCAATGGCCTGGCTTTGATGGGGGAACTACCTGAGGGACTGGTTTTTGTCTTACAGATTTGAAGTGTTAACTAGGAAACAGCATACTTCGGATATCTGGGGATTTCTGAGAACAAAGGAGAGCTGGGTGTCTTGTTGCTGCACCAGAAAACCTGTAGTACTGGAGACAGACACCAGAGAGAGCGTGAGAGTATGGGCTAATAAAAATAGAAACTGACAAACATCTGTAACTGGGAAATGAAATATACAAGCCAAGAGAAGTTGCATTCCTAGAAAAGGTTTGAGAGGCCTCCAGAATCTCTAGCCACGCTGATTGATATAGGTCTTCTCCAATACGAAGCCATTTCTTAAAGCCTGGGAGAAGTGGCTATTTTTTTCAAATGCATGAATCCCCCCCAAAAAAGTGAGCATATGAAAAACTCAGAGACACAGGCCAATAAAAGGAACAAAATAAATCTCCAAACTTCACTCTAAAGAAATGAAGATCTGTGAATTAGAATTCAAAGTAATTACATTAAAGAAAATTAACTGCAAGCAAACACAGATAGACAACTAAATAAAATCAGGAAAATGATGTATAAACAAAATAATATCAATAAAGAGATCGGAACTATAAAAATGAAACAAATAAAAATTCTGGTGCTGAAGAATGTAATATCTGAACTACAAATTTCACCAGAGGGGTTTGACAGCAGACTTGATCAAGTAGAAAAATAAATCAAGGGATTTGAAGACAGGTCATTTGCAATTATTGAGTCAGAGAAACAAAAAGAAAAAATAATGAAAGAATGTGAAAACAGGATGAGAGACTTATGGAACACCATCAAGTAGACCAATATTTGTATTACAGGATTATCAGAATGAGAAAGGGTCAGAGAGCTTATTTGAAAAAGTAGTGGCTGAAAACTTCTGAAATCTGAAGAAGAAAATGGACTTCAAACTTCAAGAAGCTCAAAGTGTTCCACTAGGATGAATCCAAAGAGGCACAGACCAAGACATATAATTAAACTATCAGAAGTTAAAATGAATCTTGTAAGTAGCAAGAGAAAAGCATTTCATATACAAAGAATCTCCCATTATATTATCAGCAGATTTTGTCACCTCCCAACCTGGTTGTATTGCCTGCTATACAGGGAAGAGCCAAAACACTGAAACGGTAGAGGTTGCAATGGAGAAAGAGTTTAATACCACAGAACGCTAAGTGGGGATATGGGAGGAATTTCTCAAATCTGACTTCCCAAGAATTTGGGAGACAGGGTTTTTAAAGACAGTATGGTGGACAAAGGATTAGGCAATTAGGTTTGCTAATTGGCTAGATACAGGGCAAAATTATAGGGGTGTATTGCTTCAGTTCCTGGGGTCACAATTCCAGTTGAATCCGTTTCTTGGTATGGGCCGCTGGTCTGGGTGGGTCAGCCAATCCACTGGAATGCAGGGCCTGGAAGATATCTCAGAAACTACATTTAGCTTTCAAAAAAGTGAAGTTATCTACAGAGAGTTAAGAAGCTTCATGACTGCCAGCTATGTGACTCTAGAGTAGCAATTATGGAACAGTGCCTAATTATCATCATTATTTTTAGCTGCGCCTGTGCCTTCACAGAGTTTTCAGGTCCTTACCCCAGTTCTTGCCTTGCACCCCTGTCTTGATTTGTAAAGGATGGTTTCAATTTCTCAGCAGAAATGTTATAGGGCAGAAGGGAGTGGATGACATATTCAAAGTACTCAAAGAAAAGATCTTACAACCAAGAATACTATATCCAGCATAACTATCTTTCAAAAATAAAAGAGAAATAAAGACCTTCCTAAACAAACAAAAGATGATAGAGTTTATAACCACTAGATCTACCTTAGAATAAATGCTAAAAGAAGTATTTCAAGTTTAAATAAAAGGATGCTAAATAGCAACCCAAAAGCATTTGAAAATAGAAAGTTTTGTGGTAAAGGTAAATATATAAACAAATACAGAATCCTATAATACTGTAATGATGATGCATAAATCATTTTTAATTTGGGGACATAATTCATAAGATAAAAGCATAAAATAACTATAACTATAAAACTAAGTAAATGATTATAAAATATAAAAAGATATAATTTATGATATTAATAACAAAATGTGGGGGAGAGAGATATAAAGAAATAGAGGTTTTATATGCAATGGAAGTTAAGTTGTTATCTGTTTAAAATAGATTGTTATAACTATAAGATTTTTTTTGTAAGCTCCATGGTAATCATGAAAATACAGGTGGGAGATACATGAAAGAAAATTAAAAAGGAATTAGTGCATAACTGCAACAAAAAAATCAATAAAACACAAAGGGAAACAGCAAAAGAGGAAAAGACAGACAAACTAAATATAAGACAGAAAGTTATAGAGATCTGTTACACAACAATATGTATATAATAGTTAACACTACTATACACTTAAAAAGTGATTAAGATGGTAAATATTATGTTACGTATTTTTTAATCACAATAAAAATAAAGAAAGGAATTCACCAAGAGGAATAACACCAAAATCATCCGTCAAAAAACAATTACTTAGCATTTCTTTAAAATGTAAGAGCCTGAAAAGTTACTGTGGGGTGTTCTTCAAGTTGTTTTGAGTCCCATTGGAGAAATGAGTATAACCACACAAAAAGACAATAACGTACATAGGGTAGTAGATACTAAGTACAAAGTGAGCAATTCAGACAGCGAGTGCAGACACTGAGGTGCATCCAAGGGCTTGGTGACCAAGAGCCTGGTTTCAGATGTCAGGCAGATTTATGTTTGAATTCTGGTCCTTCTACTTATCATCTGTAAAATATAGGGCAAGTGCATATTAGTTTCCTTGTCTAAAAAAAGGGGCAACAGTAAAACCTGCTTAACAGGGTTGTTTGGATTTAATGAAATGCTTATGTAAAATGTCTAGCATAGTATTTGATTTACAGAATGCTTAATAATTAAGGCCATTCTCATTTTTTAAAAAAAAGAACAAGGAAAATAGAGAAGATAGCCTATAAAGACTTAGCCATTATAAACATAGCAGTTTGTTAATAGAGATTGTTGAGAAAAAGAACATAGTCCAGTCTCCTAAGCTACTGGGCCTCCCAGTGCCAGAGGGCGATGAAGTTGTCTAAGGGGGAAAGTGGGTTGCCAGAGCCCAACAGGAAGCCGTAGCAGTGTGGGTGGGTTGGACACAAACACAAAGGAACTGCTTTAACTAACATTACTGCCTTTTCAAATATCCTGATAAAAGGGAGACTAAATAAAAGACTTGTAAGCTTCAGGGATCTGATGATGAAAAACAAGGAATGAAAGTGCCAGAAACATATGCCCTTTATTCCTCAGCATTTAACTTATATTGAAGATAAGATTGGTTAAATATATGCGAAATTGCATAAAGCAAAGTAAACTTTAGTGATCATTATGAAGGGTAGCAAATCATTTAGACTTAATTGTCCTAGGGGGAGAAAATAAACGAAACAGTACAGAGTACACCACCAAAAAACCAAGCCTTTGATTTGTCCAGTTCTTTGGTTAGAAGATGAAAACAGTAAAGGGGGAGGGGAGGGTGCTTTGTTCCAATACTCTACTGTGGCAAATGCAGAAGTGAATCATTTTTAAAGAATAATATTATGGGGGTGTGAAAATCCCAACTCCTAATTGAAAATGAAAATGTTAATGTCACCAGCTTTGAAAAATATGACTTGTTTCCCTAATTTCCTGCTCTCCTTTATAACCAGTGCTCTGTCCTAACGTATCAGCTTTTCCACGCAAAAGAAAGCCTCAGAAGTATGCGAGTATGTGTGTGGCTAGAAGAAATTAACATGTGTGGTGGTTTATTAAAGGACAGTCACTGCTTAGTATTTTTCTCTTTTTCATCTTATGATTTTTCTGAGTTTACTTTATAGTTAAAATTAATGACAAACTTATTCCTCTCAAGATAAAAGAACAAGAAACTCAATTTTAAGAATTCTACAAGTCCATTTATGTAGGGGTTTTATGCTGTAAGTAGCAACTGATTATTTTTAGAGCATAAATTTTATATGTCTATTCGAAGGTTAGTATTCTTTTTTTTATTTGATAAAAAATATTTCTTAAGCACCTATTAGGTGCCATGAACTCAGGTAGGGTTGGGATTTATGATAAGTCATATAGGTTTCCTGGTCTCATGGATTCTATATTCCAGTGGGGGAGAAACAATAAACAAGGAAACAAATAAGTCAAATGAATAGACAGAAATTATGCTTAGTGTTATGAAGGAAACAGAATGTTGTGATGAGAAAATAAAGCACACACTGGGGCAGCTACTTAGATAAGGAAATCAAGGAACACCCATCAGATGAAGTGATATTTATACTGGAATTTGAAGAAAGGGAAAGATTCATATACAAAAGGAGCTTAGGTAAGGCATCAGGGGAATGCCACAAATAGGCAAAGGGTCCCAAAGAAAAGGTTTTGTTTGAGGAGCTTGCAGTAGGCAGAATTTTAAGAGGGCCCACCGCCAAAATTCCTGTCTCCTGTCTATTCAATCAAACACCAATCTGTATACTGCTGGAAGGGGATTTTTTAAAATATAATGAAATTTCCAAGTCATTTCAACAGAAATCATCCGGATGGACCTGACGCACTCTGGTGAGTCTTTTTAAAAGCAGAGTTTTCTGTGGTTGGTGGGAGAAGTCAGAGGGATGCGTTTTTGTTGTCCTTAAGAAAGAAAACAAACAGGTAACTTTTGAACTGTTGGTAAAAAGGGGTGGCCTCTAGAAGCTGCGAGTGACACCTTGCTCCCAGTGAACTAGGCAACAGGGAACCTGGTGTTACAACCACAAGAAAATCCATTCTTCCAACAACCAGTGAGCTTGGGAAAGGACCACAGGCCTCAGATGGGATTCGCAGCCCTGATGGACACTCTGATTTCAGCCTGTAAGGCCAGAACCGAGGATCCAGTTTAACTGTCCCTGGACTCCTAACCCACAGAAAATGTGAGATAATAAGTGCATAGTTTTAAGCCACTAAGTGTGTGGTGATTTGTTACAACAGTAATAGAAAAACTAATTGAAAAGCAATGGAATTAAAAAATATTAAATAAAAGTAATAGAAAAAAGTAATAGAACAACAAAGCTGTAGAGACTAACTGGAGGCTCCTGTGACTGGAGCTTCCTGAGCACAGAGGTGTAGCCTGAAATAATATTAGAAAGATAGATGGTGAGTAGTAAATCACAGAAGCATATTTATCGTAACTGATATGCAATTGTTAAGCATCAGTTGGGCTACATAACTCATATAAGCATTATATGTACATAACCCAATTTTTAAAACAATTTTCATCCTAAAAGAATCAGGCCTTGTGATGTATAACGTCCAATATCAGACATTGAAAATACAAAGGTGGTGAAAGCATGGTCGCTGAAGTGGAAAAATTTACAATCAAGGACGGCAGAATACACACACACACACAAAAACTCCTAATTAGTGGAAAGAAGAATTGATAAGGGACCATGTGTGTTCAGAGGAGTATTGGAAAAATTCAGGAACGTGGCCTAGAGTGGTGGTGGAAGGACTGGGCCTTGAAACATGAGCCGAAGTAGCTGAGACAGAAGTTATGTTCTTCCCGAAGGAAATACAATAGGAAGTACAGGGCACTACCTTTTGAATAGCCTTGCCAACAACAACAAAAAGACCTGAGTATGGTCAAGACTTTAGAGCTTCCAGTGTGCAAGAAATAAAGGAGATGGAAAAACACATTAAATGACACCAGGAACACACATTCTGCCAAATTCAGAACGTAGAAATTTTCCAAGATAAATGATGCACACTATCAACAAATAATTACCATAAAAATTGATTTAGAAGATATACCATTACAAAAAAGGCCTTGTTGAGATTTTGATTCAAAAATATCACTGTACAAAGTGATTTTTGAGATAATTGTGGAAATGTAAAGGCAGATTAGCTGTAAAATGATACTGAGGGACTATTTTTGATTTTGGTGGATAAGATGATCTTTAAAATAATCATTATCTGTTGAACATACTGTCATAGTCTGTTTGGGCTGCTATAAAAAAAATACCACAGACTGAGTGGCTTGCAAACAACGGAAATTCATTTCCCACAGGTCTGGAGGTTGGGAAGTTGAAGATCAAGCTGCCAGTGGATTCCTCGTCAAGGCAGGGCCCGCTTTCTGGTTCACGGATGGCCGTCCTCTCACTGTCCTCACATGGTAGAAGGCGTGAGACCTCCCAGCTGCCTGAACTGTGAGTCTATGAACTGCCAGTCTATGACAGTTTAGTACAGCAGCACAAACATACCAGGCCAGTATCTTTAACAGATAATGATGTTTTAAATACTATCTTATTATTAACTTTTTGTGAATCTTTAACAGTCAAAAAGCCTCCACTAGTTTATGATACATATTTTGATTATTAGATTGTTATTGTTTTTTAACTTTATAGTTTTCTATGCATAGGTTAATTTTTATTTCTATATATTACACACAAAATTAACAACAGATAATTTTTTGAGAGCTTAAGCACACTATATTATTTAATAGATCTGTTCCTCAGTTTCTTCCCCTGTAATATGTGAATAATTTTATTTGTCACATTGTATCATTGTGAAGAATAAACAAATTAATACATCTAAGATCCTCAATAGGATTCTTGGTACATAAACTTTCAATGAATTTTAGTTATTACATATTCTAATATGAATAATAGAAAACATGTGTGTGTCTTCAATCACATGAAGTGATGTTTTCAATGTCTGTCTTCCTAGCTGGACAGAAAATTCTGAGAGGGAAGTGCCTATGTTGTCTAAGTCATTTCAGAATCCCCTGGCCTAGCACAAAGCCTACCACAAAGAGAACACCTAATGGCCGTTCATTGAGTTCATGAATGCATTAAAGAACGAACTGGTCAGAGCATGAGAAGATTGCATGACTTAATAGAAAGTTGCTTCTCCATTGCTGTGAATCCATATCTAATATTATATGTTGTTTGATATATGATTGGTATTATATATTTTTTAATTAACTTAAATTGGAGTTAAAAATTTAACAGTAGCTTTTAAGAGTAGTTTTCTATACTCTAATGTAACTTTAAGACTATAAAAATCCAAAAATGCAAATAAGTGTATTTCACTGAAATTTTTTGGTATGTAATTGGATGACAATCTAGAAAACATTTAAATAATTATATTTGATGAGTATTTCATATTTTTGGTGGGTATTTGTATTTTTACTATAATATATGAAACAACATAAAATATCTTTAATGCCATTATTTATTTTAAATATACGTTATCATATATAAAATATAGGCAGTTTAATAAGTCTAAGACTTTACATTGATTTTTTATTCTCTACATTTAAAATCTCTCCCTTTGGCTTACTGTATCCCTAAGTACTTAACTCTTCATGAGATTACAAACTAAAAACAAAATTTTTTTAATGAACAAAGAGATGTCATTGTTTATCTCATATTTACCAAATGCACACTAAATTATTTATGTTCATTAATTAATCTTTCAACATCTGTTCATTTTGTTGATATTAGAGATACATTGTTAAACAAGACATTGTCTTATACAAAGCAATCCTTCATATTGTTATCACTTCAAAATTAGTACTATGTTTCATAAATAAAATATTTACATATAATATATGAAACTAAGATTTTTCATTTTCAATATCATCCACATTATAGAAGCCATTTATATAACATGACACAGTAAATGTACATTTGCAAAGTGAAGATCTGCCAAATATTTATGTCACATTTACAGGGTTATCTGATGGTGTAATGGAAAAACCCTGTCATAGCACATAATACCAATGTTAGTTTTGCTTTGCTGTGAGAACCTAATTTCTGAATCTCTTGATTTATGTAGGCTTAAATATCTCATCTTAACACTACCCTGATAAAACTTTGTTACATATAAATTTATATGTATGTGATCTTCATGGGGGTATGTGCATGAATACACAAGTGTGTGCTTGCATGTGTAGGAGGCCTACAATACATATGTATCTCTACACAGCCATGTAAATCTATATGTGGATTATCACCAGCAATTGCAGGAAAGATGATCTTATAAGAGTACTTGGATCCAAAAGTAGGTATTAAAGCTAAAATAACATGAATTTAAGAGAAGAATAGCCTCATATAGTGTTTTTACATATGGAATAGATTAATTTTACTAAGTTGGTAACAAATGTGTTCTTGCAATCAATTGTCAATCTACTGAATTTTTATTAGCTTCATTAGACTTTGGTTTCAATTAGGATCCTCTGAGGGGAGCAGAGCCATATGCCCCCAAAACTCAATTTTCTATCAAATATTTCAATATGTTCAGAAATTTAAACTGAAAACTGTATTTCAGTGATTGAATATGCCCTTGAATTAGAAATGTAGTTTGTGAATCAGAGCCACATGCTGCATTCTCCAGCCAGTCACCAGCAAAGTGGTGATAAAATATTACAAAATTATATTAAATCAATTTTTTCTTAAGTAAATTTGTCATCACTTAAGTTTCTAAATGGCAATATGAATATGGCCTGGTAGGGATAAGAATTGCATTAGTATTTGGATTTTTATGTCAAATGACTTGCTTGTAGAACTGAACAGCAAAATCTGTGTTGTTATTCTTCAAAAAGTATTAAACTTAGCCTAATGTTTTAAAGGAAGTGAAATTTCAGTTAGAGCAAAGCAGACTGAAGACTAGAGTTTTCATAAGGACTTTGTTTACACAGTTCATTTCAACAAACTGCTTGAGAGTCCACTAGAGGTAACACTGTTCAAGTGCTGTTAGATCCAGGAGCACACTCTATTATAGAGTGCTCTTCTATTACAGAAGTGAAGAAGAGAAAGAGAATTCTAGATGCTAGAATAGCAAAAAATCACATACTTCTGGAAACTATGAAGTTGTAATCTCAAAAATCACTAGAGCAGTGGTTCTCACCCTTTGATGTGTCTCAGAACCTCCCGGGGGACTTATACAAATAGAAAGGCCCCAGCCTATCCTCTTTAAGGACCCGGGACCTATGTTCTTCATTAGCTTTCCAAGTGATTTTGTTACACTTCGAAGAACTTTGAAGGACCAGTGCATCAGAGTGCATGAACCCTGTAAGGAGGTAGAGCAGAAACACCAGCGTGATTCTAAGAAGTGACCGGATGGTTGAAAGAGCAAAGTCAACAATGTAGACAGCTCTTTTGACATGGGGATCAGTGAAACAGAAAGACAGAGAACGATGCCATCACAAAGTAGTCCAGTCAAAGGTGGATGTGCAAGTCAGGGAAGAGACAATAGAGAGAGAAAAAGGATTCAACAAAGAGAAGGATCCAAGTGCTAGAAAAGATGAAAGGGAATTGGATCCAGAGTGCCATTGCAAAAATTAGCTTGAGAAAGAAGGCAATTTCTTCCATTGAGACAAAAACAAGACAAGAATAAGTCAAGGCAGCAAGGTTGAGAAGGTAGAGGGGAGAATATTCAGGGAATTGTGTAAAATTTTTTTCATCTGTTAAAGGTGAAAGGAGTACAAGCATATCAGTTAAGAGACAGTAGAAACAAAACATGATTGGATTTACGAGAAGTTGCACTAAGAAGAGGTCAAACAATATCAAAGATTGAAGGATCCTATTCTTTGTGTTAAGAAAATTTCATTAGGCATTTTATACCATGTCTAAACTTTACTGAATTGGAAAAGGCACTCAATAAATATTAGGTTGTTCTCAGTTATAAGGAATTGAAATTTGTGCTTCTCATCCTGATTCTATTTTTGAAATCATCGTCTGAGATTGTTCTTCAGACCATTCATTCTTACGGTTGTAAGATGTCAACCTTTTGGTTTTTATTCATAAGCTTCATAAAACAAGCAAGAAAAAAGAGTATTGGTTATAATTTGTGCATTAAACTTCAATTTAATAGGAATCATAGGGATAATAGTGTAGCAATAAAAATATATTTGCTTTTTTAAAAAATTTATATCCCTTAGTAGTCTTTGAGAGTCGAAGTGGATCTAAGCATTTTATGTGCTCAGCAAAGTAGAGAGTGGTCTCACCTGGGGAGGGGAAGCAGGAAAAAATGATCAACTTAGTGTCTCAAAAATAACTCTTTCCAGAGTCCATAAAAAGAAATGTTTCCAAGTTTCATTGAGAAAATAATAATTTTTCAATATTACTTGCATCCTATTTAACAAATCAAAAGCTAGAATAAAATTCTATGTGGTAGTGGTAGGGAGAACTCAAATTTTGATATGAATATGAAGAAATACAGACAATGGAAACAGAGGAGAAAGAGGTTAAGTAGGTAAAGCAAGGAATGGTTCTCCTATGTCATTCTTTATTCTCAGTCACCTGGAATCCTAGAGTTGGGATTAGGAAAGTTTGAGAGGGAAGCCAAAAGCAAAGCAGAATTTGCCATTTGGGACTCTGGGAGGAGTCTGCCTCGCAGGATTCTGTGTTTATTAACCAGTATAGGCCTGTTTGACTAAAATGAATGGCTCTATATGGTTGGGTATATGCAGAGCATATGATTATTTTCTAATACCTCCCTTTTCATATACACACACATGTCCTGAAGTAATAGCTGACAGTGCTGGGCTGGTGAGTTTATTGGAGAGAGAGAGCAACCAATGTGAAATGATTCTGTAGAAAAGGTCCAAAATGGCAAAGGAGAAGCCCATGAGAATTACAACAAAACCTTAGGAATAGAATGTAATTCCATCCAGAATTAATGGGAATAACTACTGAGTTCTAAGATGAGAGTGGAGATGAATTCATTCAGTAAATATTTATTGGCTATGCACTATATACCATGCATTGTTCTAAAAATCAGGGATACAGCAGTAAACAAATCAAAGCCTTCCTCCCACCGCAGAGCTTACATTCCAGTGATAGAAAACAGACAATTTTGTGTGTGTGTGTGGGGGGGCGTGTGGGTGGGTGGCTATGTGATGGCACTAAAATTTTTTTTAGAAAAATGTGATGATGAAGGAAGTGGAGCTTTCAATCTTGTTAAAGAAATGTGATAATGATACATTTGAATGTAGATTTGCAGGAGGTAAGAAAGCCACAGAGATAACTTGGGTAAAATCATCCCAGGTAGAGAAAAATAAAGCAAAGTCTCTTAGGCAAAAGAGTCCCTGGCCTGTTTGAGGGTTAGCAGGGGAGTTAATGTGCCTAGAGATGACAGAGGGAGATTGTGAGAGGGAGTGTTAAGAACTAAAATCAAAGATACAGCAAGGAACCAGACAATGCAGCTGTCTGTAGGCCTCTGTAAGGGTATTAGCATCTATGCTGAGTGAGGGGGGAAGCCATTATATGAGTGTAATCAGAAGAGTGGCATAATTTCACAGACATCTTAAAACAATCGCTCTGGCCGCTCTAAGAGAATAACTCGTGGTGACAGTGGAAAAAGGAGACTGGGCATGTTGCAATTATGAGGCAAAAGCTGATGGTGGCTTGGACCACACTGGTAGGGGTAGACCAAGTAGTGAGAAGCTGTCAGAGTCTTGACAAATTTTAACAGTAAAGCCAACTGGATTTGATGACAGATTGGATGTGATGTGTAAGAGAAAAAGAGAAATCAGTATGACTGCAAGGTGTTTGGCACAAACAACTAGGAAAGTATCTTAGTTCATTTTATGCTGTTATAACAGAATACCTGAGACTGGGTAATTTATAGTGAACAGACATTTATTTGTCATGGTTCTAGAGGCTGGGACATCCAAGATCAAGGGGCCCGCATCTGGTGAGAGCCTTCTTGCTGCGTCATTCCATGATGGAAAGTTATAGGGCAAGAGATTAGGTGCATGTGAGAGAGAAAATAGGGAAGGGACGAACTTACCCTTTCATCAGGAACCCACTCCTGTGATAACTAACCCACTCCCACACTAATGGCATTAATTCATGAGGGTAGAGCTCTCATGACCTAATGACCTCTTTCAAGTCCCACTTCTCAACACTGTTACATTGGGGATTAACTTTCCAACACATGAACCTTGGGGGACACATTAAGACCACAGCAGGAAGATTGTGATAGGAACATGTTTCAGAGAGGGTGGGTGGGTGCTGGGCAGTAAGAGTTCTCAAAGTATATTTATCCCTTGATATCGGTAGCTACATATTCATTCTTTGATGCCAACAAGAAGCAGAGCTAACAGGTGTTCAGGGGATATTTCCATGAAGTTGAAAGGAGCCAGAATATAGATAAGAATATGTGGTCATAGGTCTGAGGGCCTGGTTCTTCCTGGACATAAAAGGTAAAATAGGCATGTCTCCCCAATTAATTCAGACACCGTTTGAGAAGAGCACAAAACAGAAGAGGAAACTTAAAAGACTAAATATGTATCCAAAAGAAACAAACCACTTAATAATCTGAATAAATTATTGGAGTGGTCTGAATTTACCATTAGTGCCTCTGGAGAAACTTTTAGAATTAAAATATTACATTCTGTTTTGCAAAAGAAAATTTAGCTTCTGTATTTCCTAGAACAGATCTCATCTTTCTTTTGTACTTTCACCCCAGTGGACAGTAGGGAAAAACTAAATTTTTTCGTTATTTGACAAATGTTCTTATGTTATTTTAACTGCTTTCTGTTAGTCAGTTAATTGAACTAAATGGAAAAAGCCAGTATTTTTATTTTGACTAGCTAGAAAAT
>NW_012145745.1:2173510-2178946 GCF_000956105.1 Propithecus coquereli
TTGAATTGTTTTTAATGTAGATTTAAGGGAATATGTAAGAATCTGTTTTTAGAAAAAAATGCATGTTTCTTTTTGCTATAAAGTATTCATGTTATATATACAGAATTAAAGTGTTTATTTTATTTTTTTAATGTACCAAATTAAAGCTAGAGAGATTATTAGTATTTGCTGATTACTCCCAGATCCCAATGTCTAGTCTCAAACTCTGATTCAATTGCCCAAAGGCACTTCTGTTTAGATATCTCAACACTTCCAGCTCAGTGTTTTTGAAGATGGCACCCAATCCTACCTGCCACCCCGCTTTTATTGAGAGTGCCATTCTACTTACATTCGTGTTCATGGTTCCTTTCTCTCATTTTGAAGGTCATATGTGCATTGCCAATGAAGTAATGTTTGACTTTGAGTTCTGTATTTTTTAAGATCCCTCTACCCTTCTAGAGTTGTGTTAATCTCTAAAGCCTTAGACTATAATACCCTGAAATTCTTTCTAATTTGAGGGGGTAGCTTTTAAAATGTGTTCTGGATCTGGATAATTTATCAACCATGTACCAAGTCTTAGTTCTCTGAGTATCTCCTGAGGATTTCTGCAATGCCCTCTGCCTGGTCTTCCATCCACACGTTTTCTTTGGTACCGAGAATCAAGCTTTCCATTTGTCCTCTGGCTTCTACCCTCTCCTCTGTTCAGTGATTTTGCTCCTTTAATTACCTCTTTATCCTCTGAATCATCCATCTTTCCATCTATGCTGGATTATTTCCTTCAGTGGAATCAATTGCTTTAGTATCTCCTATTTTACAAAACTGTGCTCATGCACTATGTCCTTCTTACATGACTGGGCCATGTCTTCACTCCCATTCACCACACAGTGTCTCAAGAGATTTGTTAAATCTCCCCGTCTCTATTCCTTGCTTTCCATTCACAACTCCATTCACTTCAGTCAGATTGTTCATCACCACTTTAGTGAAACTGATCTTATTCAAGTCATCCATGACCTCCATGTAGTCAAATTCAAACGAATACTTCTATATCCCGATCTTAAATCACTCAAGCCACATTTAACAAATTGGTCAATGCGTTCTCATTTTTTTTGCTTGACCTGCATTTATTCTTCTTATTTCAGCAGCACACCCTAAATTGACATTAGAAAACCACCCAACCAGGGCCACTCTACAACCCAGGCATGAAGTTCACTATCCTGGGCTCTGTTATTTAAAGAGCACATGATGTCAATGTCTCTCTGGATCCAGTGCTCAGCACTGGCCCAGGAGGGCCTGTAACCCGATGTCCACTCTGGTGACAAATACAATTCAGGCCTCGTGGAAACTCTTCTCTGTATTTTTGGTTCTGCATTGTTAACACAAAAGATGATTCTGTCTAAATGTCATGAAAGTCTGTGAGTCATGCCACTGCCAACATAGAGAGAGGCACAGCTTCTCTCTATGTGAGAAGAAGCCCTCATTTCTCAGTGGGGCTGGAAGTTATTCTCTTGCTTCTCTTTGTGTTCCTACCCATGATTCTAGAGGGATGAACTAATTACACTAACTAGCATATGAGTATGTATTTGCATGTGGCAGTTGAAAAACATTTGGAATTTTCAACAATCTCTATTACTCACACTTTGATGCTTGCAGGTCTATATTTAGTGGGTGCGAGATGTTACACTGAATTCTCACACTGGCAAGTAGATGTGCTTTGAATTCTATAATTGTAAGTTCATTTATAAAAGCTGTTATATTTATAAACATTTATTTATAACTTAGTTGTTCTAGGCCATGTTTGGGGAATACAATGACAATAATTGCTACAAGTAAAGTGACACATAATTTATTGTCATAACTGAGACTTTTGATGGTTGAAAAAGGCATTAATAATGTTACACTGTGACAACAGGTAGCAATTGGGAGTAAACATGCAATCCACAGTATAGTGAACCTAGCTTTAAGAGTATAAGAGAATTCAAACCTAAAAGATTATTAAAAAAAAATAAAAGATCTATACCTGAATGTCATATATATTTGGTATTGGGTTGGGTACTGTTACTATAATGTGAATCTTTCTCATTCTGAATAACAACTGTATTGTTGGTGTTAGGTAG
The DNA here is from genome assembly GCF_000956105.1 of Propithecus coquereli. Classification (NCBI taxonomy): domain Eukaryota; kingdom Metazoa; phylum Chordata; class Mammalia; order Primates; family Indriidae; genus Propithecus; species Propithecus coquereli. The sequence continues at coordinate 2,175,604 of NW_012145745.1, forward strand.
ATAGTTAGGATCTCCGGTTCTTCTCAGGACAAGAGTTCCCTGCCTTGGTACAATTGCTCCAGCTGGGAAGAAAGATAAGGGCGGGCACTCCATTTTGGTGTTGCCCCGCTTAATTCTATCCCCAGCAACTGCTACACCTGGGGGAGGAGGGAATGCTTTATCAATCTGGGAATTCCCCAGCTGAGGCATGATAGGATTTAGAAAGTATCCTAGAGTATCCTAAGGGTAATTATTTTGCCATTAGCTTTAATATGCATTGTGGTTCATCCCTGCCCAGGTGGGCTTTCTTAGAGGGAGTTCATATAAGCAGATGGAATTTTGAGGACACCTGTTGATCAATGTGATAATCTCCCACACCTCCTGAGAGCCCACCTCCAGACGGGGCTAATAAAAGAAAACAATCTGAGGAGTCAGGGAGGGAGTGGGAGGGTTTGTGCGTCAGTCGGTTAGTCGGTCTGTCTCTCTCCTCTCATGGAGACAGACCCATTTTATTCTACAATAAACAGCTGCTTGTGTGAAACTGCTTCCTGTCTGAGGTTCCCTGCTGCTGATTTTTCTAAACGAGGACCACAATAAATAGTCTGGACTTGACACTTTGGTGTGTCTTGTCATTCTTCGGCCAAGAGCACACCAAGGACCAAGGACAGACTGCCACCCTGAAACTGGAAATTCTTTAAAAGAATATAAATTGTTGTGAATACATGTTATCTAATCCATTCTTTGCTTCTGTAAGAGAATACTATTATATGATAATTAGAGGGCAAGTTATGATGAACAGAAATTTATTGACTCAAGATCTGGAGGCTGAGAACTCCAAGGTCAAAGGGGCAGCATCTTGTTGGAGCCTTCTTGCTGCATCATCCCTTCACAAAGGCAAAGGGCAAAGAGAGGGCAAGAGAGAGACAGTAGGGGACCAAACTCGTCCTTTTATAAGGAATCCACTCCCCTAATAACACCATTAATCCATTCATGAGGGCAGGGTCCTCATGGCCTAGTCATTCTTAAAGGTCCCACCTCTTAATGCTGTTACAATGGAGATTAAATTTCAACCTAAGTTTTGGAGGGGACATTTGAACTATAGCATTCTGCTGCTCCCTGCCCAAAATTCATCTCCTTCTCACATACAAAATACAGCTATTCAATCCCAATAGCTCCAAAAATCTTAACTAGTTCCAGCATCAACTGAAAGGTTCAAATCCAAAGTCTTATCTAAATCAGATATGGTTGAGACCCAAGGTAGGATTCATCCTGTGGCAAATTCCTCTCCAGGTGTGGGCGTGTGAAAACAAAACAAGTTATCTACTTCCAAAATGCAATAGTGGGACAGGCATAGGATCGCTATTTCTACCCCAAAAGGGAGAAATAGGCAAGAGAAAAGAAGAAACAGGTTCCAAGTAAGTCTAAAACCAAACAGGGCAAACAACATCAAATCTTAAGGCTCCAGAATAATCTTCCTTGACTCCATGACCTGCCTCTCCAGCATACTGGGGCAAAGGTTGATCTCCCAAGGCCTTGGGCAACTTCACCCTTAGGGCTTTGCTGCACTCAGCCCATGCAGCAGCTCCAGAGAGTTGGAGTCTCATGCCTGCAGCTTTTCCAAGCTGGTGTAGTACAGTGGTAGTTCTACAGTTCTGGGGTCTCTGTGACAGCCCTAACCCCACAATTCTGTTGCGTATTGTCCTGGTAGGGGCTCCCTGTGGTGGCCCCAACCTCACAGTTCCACTGGCCATTGTCCTCGTTGAGGCTGTCTGTGTCAGCTCTGCCCCTGCAATAACTCTCTGCCTGGGCCCAAAGCTCTCTGTGACATCCTTTGAAATGTAGCTTGAGGAAGCCATGCCACACAGCTCTTGCCTTCCACACACCTACAGAATTAGCGCTATGTGGATGCCACCAAAGCTCAGCGCTTGCACTCTCTGGAGCAACAGCTTGAGCCATGGCTGGGATGGCAGAGGAGCACTGTGCTGGAATGCAGGGAGCAGAGTCCCAAGGTAGCTCTGGGTAGCAAGCCCATGGAGGACACCCCAGGACCATCCCCCCAAATTATTCTGCCGTCCTAGAGCTCTGGGCTTGTGATTGGAGGGGATCCTCAAAGATTTCTGAAATGCATTCAGGATCATTCTCCCATAGTCTTGATGAATAGCGCCTGGTTTCTTTCAGCCCATACTCATCACCTTATCAAAGGGTGGCTTAGTCACACCCTTGGTATTCTCTCTCAAACACACTTTTTTAATTCTTTATACAGCCAGCCTGGGGAAGTTCCAAATTTTCACCTTCTGTTTCCCTATCAATTGTAAATTCTATCCTTAAATTATTTCTCTCTTGTTGTATCTTATTATATTCAGTTAAAAGAAGTCATGCAGGATGCTGAATGCTTTGCTGCTTAGATATTTCTTCTGCCAGATACCCTAGTTTATCACTTTTTAATTTTGCCTTTCCTAAAGCCTTAAGGCATGAACACAAAGCAGTCAAGTTTTTTGTGGCTTTGTAACAAGGATGACCTTTACTCTTGTTTCTACTACCTTGATTCTTATTTCCTTCTCAGAACTCATCAGAATTGCTTTTATCCTCCATATTTCTACCCTCATTCTGATGATGACTATTTAAGTAATCTCTAAGAAGTTTCAGGGTTTCCCTACAGTTTTTTTCTTCTGAGCCCTCTTCAGAATCACACTTAATGTTTTGTTTATGGCAAACTTGGCTTTTTCTAGCGTGCTTCTCCACATTCTTTCGGCCTCTATTCATTATCCAACTCCATAGGCACTTCCGCATTTTTATGTAACTGTTATAGCAATACTCCACTTCCCTTGTATCAATTTTCTTCATCCAGATTGTGTAGCTATAACAGAATAGCACAGAGAGAGTAATTTATAATAAACAGGAATTTATCAGTTGAAGGTTCTAAAGGCTAGGAAGTCCAAGATCGAGGGGTTGGCATCTGCCGAGGGCCTCCTTTCTGCATCATCCCATGGCAGAAGGCGGAAGGGGAAAGAGAAGGGGAGAGAGAGGCAAAAGGAGGCTGAAGTCAATCATTTATAGGGTGCCTACTCCTGTGATGACAAACACACTCCTGCAGTAACAGTGTTAATCCATTCATGAGGACCCTCGTGGCCTAATCTCCTCGTAAAGGCTTCACCTCTTAATATTATAACAATGGCAATTAAATGTCAACATGGGTTTGGGAGGGAACATTTAAATCATAGCACCTGTATAAAATGGGACGTATATGTCCTCACATACAGAAAGTCCTTGCCTCTAAAATCTTAGAAACACAATTTATTTGAAAGTTCTTCTCTGTTGATTATTTACAGTTTCTATGCTTGACTGATTATTGATGTGCCAGAAT
>NW_012145745.1:2179222-2180362 GCF_000956105.1 Propithecus coquereli
TAAAATATTACATTCTGTTTTGCAAAAGAAAATTTAGCTTCTGTATTTCCTAGAACAGATCTCATCTTTCTTTTATACTTTCACCCCAGTGGACAGTAGGGAAAAACTAAATTTTTTCCTTATTTGGCAAATGTTCTTATGTTATTTTAACTGCTTTCTGTTAGTCAGTTAATTGAGCTAAATGGAAAAAGCCAGTATTTTTATTTTGACTAGCTAGAAAATATAAAATAACACCAAAACCTGCTATCTATTCAATATAAGAACATTTCTTTGTTACTAGTGCATGAAAATTTACAACGATGGTATTGACAAGAAGGAGAAAGAGTAGAAGAGGAAAGGAAGAATAGAAAAATAAAGTAAGATGGTAGCTTTCTTAGAATAGATTATTTTCATCTTCTAGTCATCCATTCATTAAGATATTCATTCTTAATGAATATCCAGAACTATTCATTAAGAATGGACGATTTACTAGTACGGTTCCAGATAGTCACATCTGGTAATGAATAGATAATTTCCTGCTTTCATAGCACTAAATATTTTGCTAGTGAGACAGATAATAAGTAACCAGGTAAATACATAAAGAGGTAAATAAAAAATTATGATATAATGTCCATAATAATTCCTATTAGAATAGAATTCAGTAAAGGGATAGAGAGGAACTGTAAGGCTGAGGAGGAATTCTTTTAAATAAGATTGTTGAAAAGGTTTTTCTTAGTTAGTGGCATTTGTGAAGGTTTTTCTTAGGTAGTGGCATTTGTGAAGAGATGTCAAAAATGAGAAGAGAAAAGCCATGTGCCCTTGACTTTATTTCTATTACAGATAAATGAATAAATAAATGCTAGATAGATGATACATAATAGGCAAGGAGATATTACAAAGTGATTGAAGAAATTTGTCAGCCATAACTTTCATTGTCATTCAAAGTATTAGACCTTAAAAATTCATGTCCTTAATGGTGGTAATTGAAATAAAGGCATATTATTAGTGATTGTTCTGAAATGAGTTTCTTTCTTTCTTTAGTCATTGGGAAAAGATTTTCTAAAACTTGTTCACTATAGCACAAATGCCAATTGTTTGAATTCCAAACAGATATTAAATTAATAAGGATTTATTTCAATTTGAAATAGCTTTGGATTCTAC
>NW_012145745.1:2193697-2199223 GCF_000956105.1 Propithecus coquereli
CAGTTATTAAAAGAAGAATACATACTTGACAAAACCACTTTGCTGTAACATTTATAGTGAAGTGACCTAAAAAGGACTTTTGCAATGCAATATATGATATTACTGCCAATGACTCTCCCTAGAGCTTCCCAATTTTTTTCTCTTCATGGCCTCCCTAGAAAACAATAGTAGTATCTGTAGGGCACAATGGGAAACTGACAGAGCTGCTGCTTGAAACAGAAGGGGAGAAGTTCCTGTGTTTGCTGAGAGAAACCCTACTCAGCATGGGTGGGGTGCTCTGCTCTCTAAAATATATACTGAAGGAGAATATAGCTAGGCTTTTCATGTCATTCTCCAAAAAAATTTGTAGGCAAAGAATAGTTATTAAATATATGCAAGATATATACACCAAGTATGCAGAATTTTCATAAGACATTTGAATTAGAGTTTTAATATGATTTATCTCCTTTGTTCTCTTAGAATCCATATCTCATTCTATCACTAAATCTTCTTACTATTCACTACTTCCCTTACTTTTCAGTGTCACCAATATTCCCACGTTCTTTGAGCTCAGGTACAGCGTGTTGCTTCTATTCATGTAAACCTTGGCACAATATACTATGGCATATTCCACTGTGATTTTTGGCAATTGTATATTTATTTCATTAGGCTTATCAGACAGCTCCCTGAATATGAATTGATACAGAATTTGGGACAATAGAACAGTGGGAAAAGTTATTGTTCTCCTCTTCATAGTGTCATGATTATAATGCCCATGGTTTGGGGAAGGCCCAAACAGAGAGGATCTGTCCTCTAGAGTTAAAGGAGATTTCATTGGAAGAGTAGATTAAAAACTCTTTAAAAGTGGGAGCACACTTTATACAAATCTAGACAAACAAACATAGGGACAATGAATAGAGGTGCAGGCTTCTCTGTTCTCTCAACTAGAGTTCAAGGTCTTATTCTCAAAATAGGTAATAAATACTGTATTATTCTGCTTGGGCTGCTACAACAAAATAGACTTGGTGGCTTAATTAACAGGAATTTATTTTCTCACAGTTATATAGGCTGGGAAGTCGAAGATCAAGGTGCTAGCTAATTCGGTGTCTGGTGAGCACTCTCTTCCTGGCTTGCAGATGGCCACCTTCTTGCTGTGTCCTCACATGATGAAGACAGATCTCTTGTCCTTCTTTTTATTAGGGTACCAGTCATAAAGAACCTATCCCCAAATAGAGTCACAGGAAGGTGACAGCTTCAACATGAATTTTGGGGAGATATAATTCAGCCCATAGCATTATATCCCTAGCCCTCCAAAATTCATGTCCTTCTTGCACGCAAAATACATTTATTCCATTCCAACAGCCTCAAAAGTCTTAACTCATTCCAACATCAACTTAAAGTTAAAAGTTCAAAGTCTCATCTACATATTATCAAAACTCTATATGGGTGAGAGTTGAGATATGATTTGTCCTGAAGCTTTCCAGCTGTGAACCTGTGAAACCAGAACTATGAAGTAAATTACGTCCTCTCAAAATTCCTGTGTTGAAACCCTAGTCCTCAATGTGACTGTATTGGGAGATAGAGCTTTTAGGTGGTAAAGTTTAATGAGGTCTTAAGGGTGGGATCCTAATCCAATATAATTGGTGACCTTATAATAAAAGGATCTCTCTGTTTCTCCCTCTATTCGCCATGTGAGGACACAGTGAAAAGCCTGCCATCTGCAAGCCAGGAAGAAAGCCCTCACCAGAATCCAAACATGCCAGCACCATGATCTCTGACTTCCAGCCTTCAGAATTGTGAGAAAATAAATTTCTGTAGTTTAAGCTACTCAGACTATGGTATTTGTTATGACAGCACAAGCACACTAAAACAGATCTTGGTACTTAGAGTGGGATGTTGCTGTAAAAAATACCTAGACGTGTGAAAGCAACTTAGGAATTGGGTAATGCATAGAGACTTGGAAGGATTTTGAGGTGCATGCTAGTATTATGGATGTGAACGGAAATTTTATGAGGACTCGGATAGAAATGAGGAATATGTTATTGTAAACTGGAGGAAAGGAGATCTTTGTTAAAAAGTGGCAAAGAACTTTACCGAACTGCGTTCTAGTGATTTGTGGAAGGTACAACTTACAAACAGTGAAATTGAATAGTTAGCTGAAAGGATTTCTACGAAAAGTGTTGAAGGAGTGGCTTGGTTCTTCCTGACTGCTTATAGTAAAATGTGAAGGGGGAGAGATAAATTGAAGAAGAAAGTGTTGAGCAAGAAGGAACCAGAACCTGAAGATTCTGAAAATTCTCAGCCTGTTTATATTGTAAAAAATAAGAAAGTTTACTCTGAAGAGAACATAAAGATGGTGGCTGGACTATCGCTTGAGAAAGGATTATAGGATTGTATGAGCAGAAATAATGCCATTTTGAACTGAAGGAGGCAGAGATGGAAAAAAATGAAAAAAGGCTATTGGACTTCTCAGATTTGACATGATAGGATGTTACAACTATTTGGCTGCAAACATGTGTTAATCTATAAGAAGGGGAAAAACATGACCCTGAAGGCAATCATGAGAGACGCATCTCGGTTTCAACAGGACAACAGCTTTCGGTGTGGGGTTGCCCTGCATGGCCACGGACCCAGCGCTGCCCAGAGCTCTGCGGGCAGGACCCCCTATCAGAGCCATGGAGGTTGGGCCTCCGTATGCAGCTCTGGGGGTGAGATGGCTGCCCCAGTGAGCCTGGACAGCAGAGGATCAAACTGAAAATTATTGTCAAGACTTAAACTATAATAGAATTTGTCTTGTTTGGTTTTGGACTTGGTTAGGATCCATTATTTCTTTCTTCCTTCTGATTTCTCCATTTTAGAATAAGAATGTCTATCCTGTGCCTGCCTCACCATTATATTTTCAAAAACATAACTTGTCTGGTTTCACAGGTTTGTAGCTGGAAAGGAATTTTGCATTCGGGTACCTCAAGCCTTACCCATACCTGACTTAAAGGATATTTAGATGAGACATAAGAAATTCAGTCTCACCAAGAATGACTCAACAATTTTTCCAAGTAAAAATTACCTTTCATATTTAACCTACATTACTAGGGATATTTAATGTTTTTCCTGCAGACACTAACTTACCTCTTTTTACATACAGACACACACACAAACACATTACACATGCACATATGTAAAAAAACTTCCTATAAAAATGATAACATCAGTGCAGGAGGACGTGAGTACTGTGCTGTTTATTTCTGCATCTTTCAGAGTTGTTCTGTAAAAATATACAAAAAAGAATGTTCATCCACATAATTAGGCTTATTTAAATTATGGCACAGTCCCATCATGAAATTTTACATAGCCAAGAAAAAATAATATATTATAATTTAATTAGATAACATGAAGTAATTTTCATGGTTTATATTGAGGGAATAAAACAAGGTGTAGTGGTGTGGTGGCTCACACCTGTAATCCTAGCACTCTGGGAGGCCGAGGTGGGAGGATTGCTTGAGCTCAGGAGTTTGAGACTGGCCTGACCAAGAGAAAAATTAGCCAGGCATTGTGGCACAGGCCTGTGGTCCCAGCTACTTGGGAGGCTGAGGCAGGAAGATCACTTGAACCCAGGAGTTTGAGGTTGCTGTCAGCTAAGCTGACGCCATGGCACTCTGGCAACAGAGCAAAGCTCTGTAAAAAAAAAAAAAAAAATAAGATGCAGTAAATATACATAATATGTTTTCATTTATAAGCAATGACCAGACACTCTATACAAGTACATGTGATTATAGAGGCTTGAAGAAGAATATGGAATGATGTATAGTAGGTTGCCCCTGATAGTTACCAGATAGAGCAGGGATAAAACTAAAGAAAAACTAGCAAATAAGAAAAAACACAGGGAAAATGCATTAAAAAAGAAGATGATTCAAGAGACTTATAAGACAAAGCAAAGCCTGGGAGAAAATATTTGCAAACAACATATCTGATAAATGACTATCATCCAAAATACACAAAAAACTCTTGAAACTCAGCAAAAAGAAAATGAACAACTTAAGTAAAAAATAGGCAAAAGACCTGAATAGACACCTCACCAAAGAAGATATATTGATGGCAAATAAGCATATGAAAAGATGGTCAATGTCAAATATGCTATGTACTGGATCATGTCACCCCAAAATTCATATGTTGAAACACTAACTCCCAGTGTGACTGTATTTGGGGATAGAGTCTTTAGGACTAGTGCCTTTAAGGAGATAATGACAGTTAAACAAGGTCATAAGGATGAGACCCTAATCTAATAAAACTGTTGTCCTTAGAAGAGGAAGAAACCAGAGATCGTTGCCTGTGTGCACAGAGGAAAGGCCATGTGAGGACACAGCAAGAAGGCAGCTGTCTGCAAACCAAGAAACCAGGAAAAAAGGAAATCAATTCTAGTAGCACCTTGGTCTTGGACTTCTAGCCTTTAAATTGTAAGAAAATAAATGTCTGTTGTTTAAGCCACCAGTCTGTGGCATCATGTTATGGCAACCCCAGCAGACTAATACAATACGTCATTAGGTTATTGCAAATTAAGACAACCATAAGATAGCACTACACAACTATTAGAATGGCCAAAATCCAGAACACTGACAGCACCAAATGCTGGTGAGGATGTGGAACAATAGAAACTCTCATTCATTGCTAGTGGGAATGCAAATGGTACAGTCACTTCGAAAGGCAGTTTGGCAATTTCTGTTCCAAACTAAACATGTTAACATACAATCCAGCAATGGTATTCCTTGTTATTTACCCAAATGAGTTGAAAAGTATGTCTATACAAAAACCTGCACACATTGTTTATAGCAGCTTTATCCATAATTCCCCAAATTTGGAAGCAACCAATATGTCCTTCAGTAAGTGAATGGATAAATAAACTGTAGTAAGTATATCCAAGACAATGGAATATTATTCTCTGCTAACAAGAAATGAGTTATCAAACCATGAAAAGACATGATGGAAACTTAATTGCATATTATTAAGTGAATAAAATGGCTATATACTGTAAGATTTCAACTGTTTGGCATTATAGAAAAAGCAAAACTATGGACACAGTGAAAAGATCAATGGATCCCAGAGGTTGGGGGTAGGCAAGGATGAATAGGTGGAGCACACAGGATTTTGAGGGCAGTGAAACCTTTCTATGTGATATGACAATGTGGACACATGGTCATTATATATTTGTTAAAACCCATAGAACGTACAATACCAAGAGTAAACCCTGATATAAACTATGGACTTGGGGTGATAAAGATGTGTCACTGTAGGTTAGCAATTATAAACTACTATACCACTCTGGCACGGGATGTAGATACTGGGAGAGGTTGCGCATGTTCAAGGATAGGGTGAATGGGCACTCTGTCCTTTCTGCTTAATTTTGCTATGAACCTAAAACTGCTCTAAAAAATAAAGTGTATTTAAAAAAGAATATTTTCACATTTAGGCATTTATGTTAAAGAAAAAAAGAGAATCTTTAGTGTGTGGAAGTTACTTTTCCTATACTGGCTCTGTTTCCTAAAAATTTTTTTT
>NW_012145745.1:2199717-2201100 GCF_000956105.1 Propithecus coquereli
TAACAACAGTTTTCTTCCTCAGAATGCACTTTACTTAGATTTAGTTTTAATAATTTGATATAAAAGAAACGCAGCAGAAAGTAGTGTAAAAGGAATATCAGTTGCTTCTGACTGGACCCGATAGGGTAGTTAGAGAGGTGATCTAAGAAGAGATCCGGGAATAGCAATGGGCTATCCAAGGAGACTGAGATTGGGGCCCAATCCCAGGGTCACTGAGGACTGGGAGAATGTCAAGATTGCTCATTTGCTGTAACAGATGTTTCTTCTGCTTTTCCCATGCAGATGTATACATTCCGGAAGAGGTGTATTAGCGACGACTTTTAAAAAACGACGCAGGCTCTGTATCTAGTGGGTTGGAACCCATAGGCCTTTGTGGATTCTGGAAATCCATCATAAACTGAGAAAAACCAAAAAAAGAATGAAGAGTGGGAGTGGAGTGGAGACAAAACATTCTATGGATGTTGGCACTTAGAGGGGAGAAGGCTGTGCTGCATAGACCAGGTGTGCCTTGTGCTCAAGATGGGTAAGTGAAGAATGGTTGTCCAAGAAATCAGGTGACAGGTATAGGGACCAAGAAATAGTCAAGGAAAATGAGGTGGGAGATCCTGGAGTAAGGCATTGGATAGTCCTATTGAAAACACAAGCCAAAGAGGGATTGGGTTCAGCACCAAGCCTAAGCTCCCAGGAATAGTTAGGGTTTTTCTTTTCTTTTTTTTTTTTCTTCAGTGTTTCCCAGATACTCTGCCTCTTTCACATTTTTCTCTACTCTTTCTAGCTAGCCAGAGAATTTCTCTAGAATCTCAAATGGACTGGAAGTCCGACCTGGTAGCTTCTGTTCCTCTGAGACTGCCCTAAACTCCTACACTGCAAGGTATGTCAGGGACAAGAAAACATAAAACCTGATGCTGCCTGTGCTATTTGAGTTCTGATTTTCTGGATTTAGGGTGACATCAAAATGTTACTGATAACAATGATGGCTATGATAAGAAAATGACAAACAAGACACAATCTAAGTGTTGGAAGGCTACTTGAATTGAACATTTTTGTATAACTTCTTACTCTATATATTTTATCCTGGGTGACAGGATTTTGCTGAATAAGGTTCAAGGAATGTGTTAGCTAAGTAATATACTATGGGGATAAGCTCAGTTTCTGAAGAATTTCAATCAGCATGTGGCTTCTATTTCATTTGGAATTTATTGCTTTAGTTTTTTACTCTAGAGCATCCTAAAAGGGTCATGTGGTTTTTTTATACAAAGCAGGGATCATATATACAACAATCCCAAAGTTATCAAGAATCTGTCAAAATTTAACTCATTTCAATTTATCACAGATAAAATAATTTTATTGAGGCCAAAGCTATCTATTTTACATCCTCTATCG
>NW_012145745.1:2211190-2212736 GCF_000956105.1 Propithecus coquereli
TTTTATATTATTTATCTACATCTTACCTTTGATTGTTTTCAATGGGGATTAAAAAATATCAATATCAGATGGGGAGAAAGTCCTAAAACTGACTAGAGATCTAATCTAATGTTTTTTGGTTTTTGTTCTGTTAATTCAATGCTGCAAATCTTCAGAGGTAATACACTCAGTTTGGTGGGTTGTGAATGGTATTTTTGTTTTTTTTTATGGAATAGAATTCCATGGTTTAAAAAAAAACAAACCACAAAAAGCATGCATCATGTGCGGTAAAATTAGAGTTTTAGGAAATTTTGTTTCACTTTGTATGTATGTGTGTTTGTGTGTATGTGGGTACGTACTGAGAAAAGTGTATTTCTTCCTGTAGGGAATGGTCAAAAGTTTTGATAAAATTAAATTATGTAAATTTCAGCAGCCTCTCAGTACACTCAAATTGCCCTCTTCTGTTCCCAGCTAGTCTCCTTCCAGTGTACCAGGGAGAGTCGAAAGCCTTCTATGTAAAATCACTGTTTCCGGTAACCTGGCCAAAAATAAAAGCTACAGTTTCCTTCCAGAAGAATCACAGACCCAGCCTCTGAGCTGCTTGGGATAACTGTGTAAAATTCCATGCCCGAATAAAGAAACCATAATAAATGAAGCAACAGTTTCTACCAACTTTCCCTTACAATCAATACCTGTGGATAAAATGGAAAAGTAAAAAACAACATCAACATCAGAAATTGAGTCTGTTAAATAAGGTACCTCCAGAATCTGGGAGAGTTCTCCATTCGCTGTAAAGCAGGTGATGTTAGAGTGAGAAAAACTTGGCTTAGGTTTCAGCTCATGATAAAGAGACTGCCTGAAAGAAGGTAGAAATTCTCTTAGTAATTTCCCCCATTTTTAAAGGAGCTTAAAGCTTAATCAGAAAACTAGGCAGCCACTTTTAAGCTCTTTTGAATGAGATTTGACTTTTTTAGAGATAGCCAGAGTAATTAACAATATTAATTGCTAAAACTTAATAAATAATAATACATGTAATGACATGCACTTTATATGAATTAGTATTGTTTTGATTTTGTCAATGAGGACACTGGGCATAAAGAATTAGAGTAACTCGGCCAAAATCACATTGCTATTAAGTGATGGAAGCAAAATTTGACCCTAGCACTCAGCCCCGTAATCTGCATGTCAAACAACTACTAGTTGTTTGAACTACTAGTTGCTAGTGAATATTACCCTGAACATGATCAACTACAGTACTCAAAGTAAATTTCAGGAAAAATTTAATATTTTTAATGGACTTCAAGGACTCTGTGAAATATAATCCACTGACTATAAAGTCTTTGGATCTTCTTAAGTACAGGGCTTTATATAAAATGTCTTTAATAACCTAACAACCCAAACAGAATCAAAAACATTGTAACGTGAGAATGTCTGAGACGAAAAGTCAATAGAATGAGATAAAAAGGAAAATGAATAAGTAGAAGAGGTATTTAAGAAAATCTAAAGCAAAGGAAATAGAATTAAAATATATACTGGTGCCTGTAAAAGTAAGACTTATTTAGAAACC
>NW_012145745.1:2212786-2213570 GCF_000956105.1 Propithecus coquereli
TCTGCCATTCTTTTTACATGGCAAATGTGGGGTCCAACAGGGCTGCTTCAGTTCTGGCATCTCCACATTAGTGGAAAGATGTAGGAAGCTTGGGGAGTGATGCCTGGTTGTTTCAGAGCAAAACCTGGAAGTGGTGTATTTTTTTTTTTTAAACTCATGTTCTCCCTCTTTCTAAAATGTAAATAGTGCTTATCACACCCTAGATATTGTTTTAATCCTTTACAAAATTTTACAGAGGAGAACAGGAAACCCAGCATGTGAGTGACCTTAACAAGTTGCCAAGAAAGCCAGGAAATGCAGCCTTTAGTTTGGCGACCATTTGCCTGTCTAAAACTCTTACTGTGAAAGAAGGGAACAAATATTGAGGAATCACTAGGAGTTTGCCACATGAATTTAAAAAATTATATATAAAAGAAAAAAGTCAATAGTGAGGTTGACGAAATGTCTTATTATGGTAATTAAAGAAAGAAAACAGAGCACCTGATATGTGTGGTAATGGTGTACAGAATTTCTTCCTGCTCCTTTCTAAATTTAATCCTGGAATGTTTCATTTCACAAATAGATTACTGTTCATCTGACCACAAAAATGGAAAAAAATAGATGAGGGGGCAAGTGATTTTTTTTCTGTAATGCTAATTTTTTTTCCTTTCAAGGTAAAAGGAAAAATTCAAAATAATTTAATTCCATTTCCTTAAAAATATTCATGCATGTTCAATTTCTTTCTCAAAATATTTTGATAGGATCAAAATATAACAAAGCACATATTTTTCTTATTTTAGAATTC
>NW_012145745.1:2222035-2223044 GCF_000956105.1 Propithecus coquereli
TTTTTACAAACTCCTGAAGTGAGCCTCTCAAATGAAAGTTATACACAAAATCCAAGTGGAAACTTCAGGCATTAAAAAAAGTCTAAAGTGGACAAGACTTCTGTACTATTTCATGGGTAATTCTGAATTCTAAATAATATTAACAGTTTACTCACAACTTTGCAAAATTACCCTAAAGATGAATAGTGCTCCATTCAAAAAAAAAAAAAAAGAAAGAAAGAAAACTTAGGATACATTGATCATGTAAGATGTAAGTACTTTTCCTACCTTATCTCATTTAGGCCACAAACCATTGTTCACAGTATGTAGACACATCAATGTTCCAATTTTTATATGAGATAATGGATTGATATATTAATAACTTGCCCAAGGTTGTGCAGCTTTCAAGTTGTTAAACTCTCTGATCAGACCTGGGCCTGTATAATTCAAGAGTGCATTCTACATTTTTCCTTTATATGAGGTAAAATAAAATGTGAAAAAATATTAATTTTCAATATGATTTCACTCATGTTATTATTGGTAATAAACAGAACTAACTACGGTGCTACAGGGGTTTTGGGTGAGAAAATCCATCTTTGCATTCCTGCTGTTGTTCTAGCTGTGTACTCATCCATTTATTCCACAGATATTTATGTAGCATCTACCATGTGCCTGCCATTTTTCCAAATGCTAGAGATATATCTGTGAACAAAACAGAAAATTTCAATTGGGCTGCATTTCAGTAAAATCAGTACAGAAGGTGGCAGGGAAAGTTTCCCAGGCCAAGTAAGAGTAAATGCAGAGACCCAGGGGTTGGATGGACCCTGTTATGTTTCAGGACCTGGACATGGAGCATGTTGGCTGGTAATGGAGTATGGAGTATGCAGTGGCCACTGTTCAGAAATGAGGGCAGAGAGACATAGAGGAGAAAGGCTCTGTTTGGCTTTTTCCTTCACATCAATAGATGATCAATGGAAAGTCAGAACAACATAATGATTAGCAGTTTGGCTTCTAGCATTCTATGGCTAGG
>NW_012145745.1:2223950-2224758 GCF_000956105.1 Propithecus coquereli
AAAAAAAAAAAAAAAAGAAAGAAAACTTAGGATGCATCGATCATGTAAAATGTAAGTACTTTTCCTACCTTATTTCATTTAGGCCACAAACCATTGTTCACAGTATGTAGACACATCAATGTTCCAATTTTTATATGAGAAAATGGATTGATACATTAATAACTTGCCCAAGATTGTGCAGCTTTCAAGTTGCTGAACTCTCTGATCAGACCTGGGCCTGTATAATTACAGAGTGCATTCTACATTTTTCCTTTATATGAGGTAAAATAAAATGTGAAAAAATATTAATTTTCAATATGATTTCACTCATGATATTATTGGTAATAAACAGAACTAACTACGGTGCTACAGGGGCTTTGGGTGAGAAAATCCATCTTTGCATTCCTGCTGTTGTTCTAGCTGTACACTCATTCATTTATTCCACAGATATTTATGTAGCATCTACTATGTGCCTGCCATTTTTCCAAATGCTAGAGATATATCTGTGAACAAAACAGAAAATTTCAGTTGGGCTGCATTTCAGTAAAATCAGGGCAGAAGGTGGCAGGGAAAGTTTCCCAGGCCAAGTAAGAGTAAATGCAGAGACCCAGGGGTTGGATGGACCCTGTTATGTTTCAGGACATGGACATGGAGCATGCTGGCTGGTAATGGAGTATGGAGTATGCGGTGGCCACTGGTCGGAAATGAGGGCAGAGAGACATAGAGGAGAAAGGCTGTTTGGCTTTTTCCTTCACATCAATAGATGATCAATGGAAAGTCAGAACAACATAATGATTAGCAGTTTGGCTTCTAGCATTCTATGGCTAGG
>NW_012145745.1:2226210-2226902 GCF_000956105.1 Propithecus coquereli
AAAGGATTTTTACAACTTAAGACATGAAACAACTTGATAGGAAGATGGTATAAGGTTGATATCAAAGGGCCTAGAGGGACATTTTGGGGTGATTGCAATGTTCTATATCATGATTGTGATGATGGTTTAACCACAACTGTATCTATCAATAAAATTATTCAAATTTTAAATTTAAATAGTTAGATATGATTATATGTACATTTTAACTAATTAAACTGCTAAGAAACAACGACATTGTCCATGGGTTGTTACTGTTGACACTGAGTGGTGGTGGGTGAAGGGGTATTCATCATATTATTTTCTCCATAAGTTTCTGTATTAAAAAGTTAAAAATTATACGTTGTTAAATGCTATCTAGGAAAGTTCCATGTTCTTTAAGAATACATGACAGCATGAATCAAATCTAAACTGAAGGGATGGTGATGCTTAAGGAAAGCTTGATGCGAAGGATGAATTGGAGTTAACTAAGTGAAAAGTATGCTGGTTTTAGGAGGAGAAATGATCTTTGCACAGGAATAGACTTGCATCAGGATTGAGAATAGCATGACTGAGGGAAACGAATAAGACCAGAATGGCTAAAGCTCCAAAAGCAGATTTTATTATGAAGTCCAAAATGCAGATTTCATCCTTGAAAGAGTCAAGGCATAAATTTCAGTTGACATTTCATGATGTCAAGAGTGGAGATGAAACCA
>NW_012145745.1:2227436-2268120 GCF_000956105.1 Propithecus coquereli
AAGAACAGAGAAGAGGGTGACACCAGTTTTTTCTGTTTTCCGGCATGTTAATGTACTACCCTGCCAAATGCAATCAGGGACCTTTATTTTCTCATAGGCCTTAGCCTTTATCCTCTAGTTGGTCAGACACTGAGGGAGATGATCCAATATTATGCATTCTCTTTGTTTTTCCCTCTTGCATCCCTACTGCCTAGATGAGTACCTGGCATATATCAGGCAGCAATGAATATTTGTTGAATAAATAAATAAAATCCTTAACTTGAAATAATCATGGCATTTAACTAGTGTCAAGAAGATAATTGTCCACTTGGGACTTTTTTTCCCCTCCTCATTGTGTTGTTGCCCTAAGCTCTCTTATCTTCTCAGTAGCATTTGTTCCAAATCTGAATCACTATTAATACGAATCTAATAATACTTAATAAAGTTCCATTTGAATTATTTTATACACTCTTGAAAGGAAGTGGTTCAAATCTCAACTTCCTATGCATGGCTACAGTTTACTCATGTATGTGTTTCCACAACAATATTGCATTCTGGGATTTTCTTAAAAAAAAAAAGGTAATTTTTTTTTTTAACTAAAATATTTCCAGCCAATACATAACGGTTAATATAGATTAGTTTCAGTATACCCAAGGCAGTTTCTAGAATCATTTATATTATTTAGTGAATAAGTTATCAAATACATAAAAATGGTAAAGTTTTACTTTATTTTGAACATTCACATGTGTTTTAGTATAGTTTTGTATGACTGGACTGACAAAAAATTGTTGGAGGGTAGAATAGCTTTGTGCATTGTATAAAAATATCAGTCTGAGAGGAAAACATTATAAGATAGCCTTTCCAAACTAAAATGCATTGTGATTTAAGGAAATATCCACTTTTTATTAGTTTTTGGCATCAGAGGCTAATGTAATAACTGTTATAAACGGTGGAGAGTCCAGACAACTGGCTTGGCGTCTGAGCCAGCAGTCATCATTCTGTATCATGTCGTCTAAATCTTTGGGACTATGAAATCCTGAGGCTTTTTCCCTATTGTCAAAGGAAGTCTGTGTGGGGTCTAGAAATTGCCCACTTTTCTGTAAGCCTTACCCCTCCTCCCTTTTTTCCCCTCCAGGCAACCCTCATGCTGTTTTTTTTAACTTTCTGTTTTCCTGTCTTTAGCCTCACTCTCCACCCCACCTCCTTTTCTCTTGTCACATAGGGCATTATGCAGAACATTCACAAACTGTTATTTTCTGTAAAAGATAAAACACAGGAGATCTGGATAATAAACACAGTCATTTTTGACTGGTCTTTTAATTCACTTATACTCATTTCACTTGATAAAAGGAACTCCCACCCTTTGCTTCTGGAACAAGTCTTTCATCCTTTATCTCTGAATTCTCTAAGTCTAGTTAAACTATACATACCATTGCAGTACATTTCATTTCCTTCCTTTAATTTCTTCAGCACCAATTTATTTTTAAAGTTTGACATTGGTCAGTACTCTAAAAAGAATAAAAACAACATTCTAATTGTATATCTACCCACAGAACATCAGGCATGGTGTGATTTCTTGCTACTCTATTTTCCATGAAATGGCTAATAGGAAATCTACCCCGTGGTTGCTGGGCTGCTGCTGTAAGAGTGGCTGGTGCTTCTTGGCTGCTGCTGTTTTTCCAGCAGTCAGACACATGTGTGTCCAACGTATGCAAGATTCTGGGGTGGCATTATCGGGTAGGGAAACAGAGCAACTGGATCCTAGCCTTACGGAAGATGTTTCATAAATCCAGTAATTCAAGATTTTAAAACATAAAACACAACTTTTACTTAATTAGAAACCTCTAAGTCCTAGGATTCTTAAAGAATGTTGTATGTGACTGGACTCTCCAGTGCTAAAAACACAGTGTCAGTGCTGTACGGGTGACTATTTCACAACTGTCTCTCAGAGGAAGGGGAAGTCCCGATGTCTGTTATTTGCCGATTTCTGTGGTGTAAATACTCCCATTGTGGACCATTCCGAGCTACCTGGGAGACATCAGGAAATGTGGAGTTGGGAATTAACATGTGCAATTTGTTCCTGGGAGTTGGGCTGAGTAGTCTTCAGCAGCCCCCTGTGAGATGAACCAAAGATGAATCTGGCCTTAGATTTTAGTTGGAAATCAGTGCTTTAGAGAACATACGTACAAAGTGTGACTTGTTTTTACTACTAAAAGAAAAAACATTAAGCACGTTTTAGGGTGAAATGTTTTAAATCAAATAAACAAACAACCTAGAAAGGAAAGTCTGGGTTGAGGAAAGCATCGTTTTTGGTGCAGGTTTAAACTGAGTTCACATAAACAATATAATTAATAACTGACTTGTGGTTTCCACAACTCAATTTGATTTTTTTCGTCCTTCATTCTTTTGTGGTACTGGAAACTAAGTTCAATCAATTCGGTATCTACTTTTCTTAAGTGGCATATAATATTAGGAAGGTCTATGTAAGATGTTAGTAGTGAGATATCACTGGCAGTGCTATTTGTCTCCTTTGGCATCTGCTGAGATATAGAATATTCTGGATCTCAGTCATTGATCCACACAGTAGAAATGTCCCCATTCCCAGCTGTATGGCTTCCAGGTCTGCCCAGTTTTACCCACTACTTTGCTGGCATTGTGGGAACATAGAAGTGAATCTATTTTTCCCACATCTTTCTGTTGTACAGTAAACCAAGGCTGAATCCACCTATTAATAGATATATTTTCACTCCTATTTGAGAAGGATTCATTATCTCCCTCTACTCTCAGGACCCACAAACCTGTTTGTGCATGTTCCCCTTTCCCGAAGTCTTCATGGAAATACCCAAGAGCAAGGCCTCCCCCTGGACCCACCTTCATGTACAAAATCAAAATTTCTCTTCTAATTCTTCCTCAACCTCTACCACTCCCATCTCGGGGCACCTGTCCACGGTTCTAGATCAAGTGGTGGCACCAGGGAGCCTCAGTTTAATTCGTGATGCTTTCTTTGAAATCTGTCTCCCTGTCCTGAGCACTTTGTCTTCCCTTAAGGACTTAACCTTCTGAAACTCTAGAGTTGGGGAAAGAGTCCCTCTTTTTCTCCTTAATAGTATTCCTTTTTCAGTAGAAGAACACTAAATGACCTAGCATTCAAATTTGGAAAAGGGAGGAGCAGGGAAAGAAATATCAGAGGGGGGGGGGAAACCTTTCATAGTATAACAAAAATATCATACCATGCTGGATTTATTGGAGCAGTAATTTTGTACTATTTTTTACTAAATGTTCCTGTTACAAGTATAGAAGAGCTATGGCCTACCCTGAAAGATGTTTTCTTCTTCAATATTAGATTCTGAGAAACATTGAAAATGGTAAATGAAAACTAAAATTTGAAAGAACCCATGGGAAGAAGATTTAAATTACGGAAGAAATCCAGGGAAGCTGAAACAGCAGCCAACAACATAATGGATTGAACTAATATAAACTGTGGGACCCCAGGACAAACACGTAGAATGATTGCATTTTTAACAAACACAAAATCTCAGAGGTCCCCAGAATCCAAAAGTAAAGAGGGAACTTAAAATTAGAACAATAAACTTGAAATAAGTTTGCAATATGCTCTTGAACTAATAGAGTGGAGGCTGAACGGGCATTAGAGCAGAGATAGGTCCTAAGGGTTAGGGCCTGGGATGGTAATGCCCATTCTGGAACAGGAGATGTGGTTTCCAGGCATGAAAGTAAGAAAGCCAGAACTGAGATCACTGCATAAAGCTGGAGATTACCACTTCCCAGGAGAAATATATATATGTATATATATGTGCTTTGTCTATCTATCTATGAATTATCTCTGTATACATTAACTCTATCATTCTCTCTCTCTATCTACCTATGTATCATCTATCTCTTCCATAAAAACTCTGAAGCCCCAGGGTTCCTATGCTACATGTAATATGAAGAATTCACCTTATCTGTATGCGGGAGAAATTCTAAGCCAAGGAGTTAACATAAATTTGAGAATGGTTAGAAGACAACCTCATATTCCTCTTAGGCAACACTTTTTCTCCCCTTTGTCCTGAACTATTTTTTTCTTCTGAACAGTTATTACCAACTGACAACAGTGTTTGATTTTATGTTTGTTTACACATTTTCTGTCTTCTCCACCATAGTGTAATTTCCTGGAAGTCAGGAACTTGTTTCATCCTCATCTCCTAGAGAAGAGGCCCTGGTACATGATAAAATATGTTCATGAAGCTTCTGGCAGCAATGGTGTGGTAGCTGCTGTTGACACAACCCAACAGAAGGACAGTCAGCAAACTGCACAGGATTGTTATTCTGATAATTGCAATGATAAAGAGATTTTAAATTTAATTTTTAGAAGAGTCTCTTTGAAAAGGATTAACAATTAATAAATAAAAGCAGATAAGAAAAATAACATTTTGAAAGTTCTAAAATTACCAACACATGTATTGTTTACATTAAAAGCACTGTCCAACATGCTGAAAGTAAAAAACAACTATCCTGTATGTCTTTGAAGTCATACATGGAAAGAAATGTAAGTCATAAGAAGCAGTTATACATTCGAGGCTAAGAATGTAGGCTCTGGAATCACACTCAAGAGTTTCAGTTGAAAATGTTCTTTAATGCTTTCTAAACACATACACAGCGGGGGCGGGGGGGCAGGAGGTAACACAGGGAGGGAGAGATGCAGGAGAGGGAGAGAGAGAGAGAAGAAGGAAGGGAGGAAGGGAAGAATACAATGATAGAGAAAACGAAGGGATGGGAGTCTCAACGTCAAGCAGACCAGCTGTTTTCAATGTTCTCTGCCAGTGGCCAATGATTCCCAGTAGCAGAGAAGAGGATTCAACCAGTATGCTTTTTTTCATCCTTTTTAAATGTCCCCAGTCTTAACTTTTTGTCCTGTATTTTCCAGTGACTTCTGTCTTTCCTTTGCCCTTTTCGTTTTCCAATATCCAATATCCTTTAGGACCATCATATAACTTTTCAGTTATGGAGTTCCTGTTCAAATTCTCCATTATTTTAAAGGTGTTTGTGAGCATGTGTACATTTGTGACAGTCTACCTGGTTCCCAGAATACAAGGAAATGGAAGGAAATTGAATGATAGATCTCTTCGTCCTTTTCATAACTTATTTTATGCTAAGCATTCTTTATTATAATCTCCCAGTTATTTACATTGGAAAGAGATAGGCTAAAAGTATTATACATTTTCAGTGTGTATATATTGCAAAATACCGTTTATTAACAGATTACTGTCTGACTTACCTAGCAAGGAGAGAGAGATTGCTCACACGATGTTATTACGCCTTTTATCAAAATGTGGGTGAAAAGTGTGGCTTGAGTCTGTAGCAGGGAACATGTTTATTACATTCATTAATCCAACCATTCTCTATATACTTAGTCTCAAGATAATTTCTTTGATTACTTTGCCTCTGTGAATTTGAACTTTTGAGAATGGAAAAGATTTTGTGAGCTTTAACCCTGGCACAAGATGCAAGATATATGATATCTGCATAAAATTATCAAATGTAATCCATCAACTAGAGCCCCTTATCAAGTAATAAAACATTATTTAAAGAAACATTCACAATATGGCAGAGAAATGCAAACAAAAGAACAATTTTTGATATTATACAGAGTTTAGTTTAACATTGCTAATATATATAGTATATGTGTATATATGTATTGATAGTATTATTTGTTAAGCTTATATACATGATTTTAGATAAATATTTAAAAATCAGAAGAAGCAAATGAGATATGAATTATGGATAAGAATAAAAATACATTCACATTCTTCAAAATGCTAGTGTTTTTTTTTTTTTTAGCAAGCCATGAATAAGTAATTTGAAACAAAAGTATTTAAAATATTAAAATTTAGGAACTATCCTAGAATATGTTTTTATAATAATTTGAAAATTTAACCCTAATATCTCCGTAATGTGCAGTTTCCTCTAGCCTTTAGAAATAGTTATTTATTCCACCGTAATTGAAACTTCAGTGGCTTTTTTAGTATTATCAATGTGTTACGTTTTTTCATTTAAATATATGTCATCTTATATACTGTGCTAACTATTGACTAGGTAAATGGCTAAAGAAATAGTCAATGAATGTTTCTAGGCAATCTTTTAAAACAGAATAATTGCTTCTCAGCCTTTTGGCTAAGATTAACTGTAAAATAGAATAGTTGCCATGTGTCTAAATGATTCACATATATTGAAGAGCTTTCCATAAATGACCCATAAACTTATAATTAATATTTAATGGGCTGTAATGTATATAGATATAAGATGTAAAATCTCTGGCTTAAGTATCTGTGAATTAGAAACGGCTGTGAATAGCACAATGTATTGAGGGTACCACTAGTTCACTTGGTATGTTTTTCAGAAGTTGGGTATTTTGACAGTTTTTGAAGATGGAAGGATGTGGTTGATTCCTAGACATGGAGTTAAAAGGAAGAAAGTTTAAAACTATTGTAAAGTAATTGTATTTTTAAAAGTAGTTTTCCCCCAATTTTTAGAAAGTCTATTTTCTTCTCCTTTTTGTTCTAAAATTTAATACTTTTAAAGTTAATTAGTATGATTAGACATGTTAAACTAGTTGCCTGACATTAAATTAGGTTCAACGAAGGCTAACTGATTTGTTTGAGTGAATCTTAAACAATAGAGGTTTTTTAAATACAGACTTGAAACTTGCCTCAGGACAATCATTCATTCATTTACTCTGTAGCTCAATGAATGCATGTTTATCATGCACAATGTTATCGATAAGCCAAGGGCTAGTATTTAAAAATATAAAGATTTCCAAGAGAGGGTTCCTAACTTCAGGAAGGTCATAATCTAGAGATAGACAAACATGTTATCAGCTAATTTTGTTCCTGTGTGTTTTAATGTGGATGAATTGGACACTTACTCAAATATGTAAGTTTAACTTTTTCTAACCACAAATCTTAAACAAGAATTACAATCAGTAATGTCAATATATTTTGGAAGAAATTTCACAAGAAAAAGTGGAATAAATTTAGAGGAACAAATTAGAGCATCACCCAAAATACACATGAAGAAAAAAGATAGCTTCAGAAATGTTTGAATAATGAAGGCTATTTCTAAAATAAAACCTGATAACACAAGAAATTGGAGGCAGACCACAGAGGAATGAAGTAACCAAAAAGAATTTCTTAATTTTTGTTGTAAATAAAACCTGAAATTGCCCCTAGACCTCTTAGCTAGGGAAGAAAACTTGGAGTATACACTAGGCTGAAATTTTTACTTTTCTTTTCAGATGGAAAGTGTAGATAAGAGACCTGAAATTTCAGCAGTTCTTGAAAAATGGCAGGCCTGGCTAAAGAGTAGTTTATGTAAGTGTCCTGAGTTTACTCCACTAGATTCAAATACTTTAATCAAATTAAGTCTGACCTGCCAGGGTTGGTGAAAAAGTATTTCTTAGGCAAGTCTCCAGAGGTGGTTTCCTTCATTTCCTCAGCAGATAAGACTCCTGAGGGTTTTCATGGGAAAGCAGGGAAATTGGTCTCGGACTATGACGGTCTCGTGGTTCTGTGGCTACACTTTCGTATTGACAAATGCTGACCTTCCACAGTGCATGGGGCACTGCTGCTGACATCTTCTCAGCTGAAACCTTTGTTTCTCTGTCTGATGTGCCCACTGTCTATAGCTGTATTGTATCTACACTCCTCGTTCCTTCCCATCCAGGGCACTGCGTGTAGGAGGGGCCTCTTCCATGCAAAACCCCACAGATACCTGTCTTCTTTCCAGCTCTAGAAGTTTCCTTCGGAAACAGGCCTAGCAGCTGCTTCTCATGAAGCTCTTGCACCCCTCCTCTCCCGATAACCCAAATCTTTGTCAGGAGTCTCTGTCTTGGAAAACATAAACTTCAACTCTTCCCCCACAGGAAGAATATCCTCAGGCCTCCTGGAGCTAAGCCCTGCTGGCCCTCTTTAAAGCAGAAAGAGGAAAATGTATCTCATTCTTTCTTATTTGGAAAACACAATTAAATTATCCTCCCAGAGGGCTATGTAATGGACACACTTAGTTAACCTAATTGCTCCTTCTCAGGTAACAATTTTTTTCTTTTTACAATAAAAGCTAAGAATAAATGGTAAATTCTCAAAACTGGGAGGGAAGTTGAAAGTTACATTATGACTGGATATAGAAGTTAAAACACTAAACAAAAGCAAGGAAAGAAATAGTAAGAAGAGAGAGTAGCAAAAATGACTTTGAAATGTTTTCTTTAACAAAAATGTGATTATAGTTCAGCTTTTCCAAGGACAGTTTGTTAGACAGATGTTTTCCACAGATTATAACCCTTAAAGGCCATTTTTTGTCTTCAATAGATTTCAATATCAAATTGTTGTTGCTGTATCCCTCCAATGCCATGTGATTGTACCAAGAAAAGAATTTAGTAAGTTACTAGATGAGTGACCAGTGGCCCATGTGTTGAACATTTCTCAATAGATTTAGGATTTTTGCATTTAATTTAAAAAGGAAATCTGTTGAAATCCAAAGAGGCCACTGTTGAAAGACTATATTATTCATTTGTACTCATTATTTTTGTTCCCTTAGGAAATTCTAAGAAATAATTATTCTAACCATATTGTTTTGTTCAACTGAGGTGTTCTGTTTTTTTGAACAGAAAAGTGTCAAGTTGAAAATGTTCCTTTTCTTTTCCTTATCGTCTTTAAAAAATCACTCAACCAAATCCAGTAATTGAAAAAATGGCACTCTTTATGTGAACCAAAACTTCTTCACATACCCAGAAACAAATGCTAAATTCCATTTTAATCAGGGCAGCTCAGTTTACATGGATGGATTACTATCAAAAGGATCTCTGAGAGTACTAATAATTTGATTCTGTTATAAAATTGGTAGGATTGTTCCCCTGTATTCTATTGCTAAATGTCACATATATTTGCGTTATGATCTTATAATTCACAGAACAATCACAGTTAAAAAGGGGAAACTAATTTAAAAAAGCAAAAATATGTGCTACTTCATCTATATAACATTTTATTTTTTCTGTCTTTAAACCAAAAAAAGTCCAGGAAAGAAAGACTCCCAAAGGATGCTGATTAACTAATATGTTTTGAATTTTGAGGTGAAGATTTTGTCCAGATAAGTGTGGACTTGGCTTCACGGATATGGTATCCAGTTTTGTCTTTGCCTCTGCTGCTGTTCTCAACATTTCATCCACAGATGGATTACAATTAATGATTCCCATTTTTATGACTGAAATTCATGATTGAAAGTAAAGATAAAGAAGCTAAATATTTTCCTTATATACATTTCATCTTCTCATATAAAAATTTCTTTTATAGCAATATGCTAAAGTATTGAGAAATATTTCAGGGAATAATTTCTACGTATTTATACTAGAAGTTTAGTATATGCTTTAAAATATGACTTTCTCTGTATAATCTACGTCTATTTATAGTTCAGAATTTAATCACTCATTAATAACTATATTTAAAGAGTACTCATTATAAATAGGTGCCTTGTTATAGTCTGTAATTTTATGGATTGTGAAGGGAACATGTTCTATGTGACTGCAGGGTTCATTCTCCTAATTACTATGACATACATTCCACTGGACTCAGCCAGAGTTGATGGCTAGTTAGAGAAGTTCTTCTGGGGAATGTGTGGTGACTTTGTACACAAGAGTGCTACTTCATAGCCCAAGGACAGCTGTGACATGAAATTACATAGAAGTTTAGCCCCTTCCCCACCTCCATATGGAACTCATATCTTTTCTGGAATTCTGATGAATTGTCAAGAATACTTTAGGGCATCTGGAGACAATAATAAGACATGGATGCTAATATTCTCTTAAGAGGCACTGTTAATAGTATCAATGTGGAAGTTTCTGTAGGTGTTTTGTGGGCAGTAGTTGTGAAATTGGAACAAGGAGAGAAGCATGATGGATGTCTTATGGTGACTATAGCAAAGCTCCCCTTGGAGGACTCCCTGGGTAGAGATTCTTTATGTAGAGGCTTTGTAAATGATACCATGGATATTCCATCAAGATCAAGTGGATTTATCGATACAAACTGGTTAGCTATGTTAATGTAAATTTGTTTCCACATATGAAAAAGGTCCAGCAATAGACACATACATCCTGCTTCGTTGTGAATATGATACGATCTCCTATATGTAACTTTAGTTTTTAAAATGAACTAACAATTTTTATCATTTTTGCCAACTGCATATCTACAATCTCTGTAATATGGTTCTCTTTTCAATCAATGTATCTAAGACATGCCAAGACAGCTCAATATTGAATTGGCAGCATACTTGTTCCCAGTATAAACTTGACTGGCTCAATATTCAGAAACAGCTTAATTCAACCCCCTTCTAGACTGACTTCCACTAGAATATCATCCTCATTAAAGCAGTACCTGGTTTGTATTATTAATCACTACTATATCCTTGGTATATAAAATAAAACTAGATACAGAGTTAATATTCAGTAAATTTTTTTAAATAAATGGATGGATTTCTTTGACCCTATATAGTCCAAGCTTTATTTCCATACAAAGGTAAGTCTATGTATTTATTAATTAATAGAAAAGAAGTCTTTTTTCTAGAACTGTCTGGCTTTATTTTTGGAAAAGAAGTGTGTATTTTTTGCATACCTACACACATAAACACACACAAGACAAAAGGTAAGCAAAAAGGGGTACCAGATTCTGAAATCTAACCAATCTGTTCTAGAGAAATAGTCTGAGGGGAAAACAGAATCAAGGGCAATGTATTTAATTCAATTTGGCTTCAGTTAAGCAAAAGAGGAAACACATTACTCTCCAAGGAAACAGGTGAAGCATTTGGTCTTGAAGAATTGTGGTGTAGTTTTCACCCAATTATTTTGATAGAAAATTGCTAAAGGGCTTTTCTTCTTTTGTTTTTTGTTCATTAAGGGTAGCACAACAGCCATAAGCGTGGATACATAATCACAAACATAGAAACCTACAAGTTAATTCTCAATGAACTCTTTAGTTTTATAGACAAGGAAACTGTGGTCATCAGAGGGGGAAGGATTTGCGCAAGGGCGTGGGGAAGGGAGGAATGCCAGCCCTGGCTTTGCACTCATCAGTCCAGAGCTTGCTCCACCTCCACAGGCCTCTCCACACGGCTGCAGCAGCGCTGTTTCCCGGGGCTGGCAGGACACAGTGAGCCCGGAGTGGGCACCGTCTCAGCCCACGCCACTCTTCCCAGGCCCCTCTACTGGCAGGTTGCTCTGCTGGGGGTGGGGGGGTCACCAGGGTGCAAGACACCCAGGTCTGGCCCCTCTTCCCCATAAAGATGAAGAGGTCATCCGGGAACTCTTTCCTTTCAGGATCACCTTCCGGTTCATCTAGCTTGGGAAAATCTCGAGAGATCTCTCTTCCCCGGCTTCCGTCTCCATCGTGGCTCCAGGCCGAACCATCCTTCTGCTTGAGCTGCTCCTCCAGATTCCAGCTCGGCTGCCCTGCTGTGGAGATAGAAGGTGGGGCCTTGGCGGCGTCTTTGGTTACGGTCTTTAGCTGGCTGTCCGTGGGGTAGGAGCCCTGGTGCTGGCAGTAGAGTGGACATTGGTGCCAGTCGGGGGTCTTGGCGAGTTGCTTTCTGCACATGAAAATATTTTGAAGCAGCCTGGGTTTCTTTCTCAGTCACGCTTGCAACTTCGTCATGCACATCCTCATCTTCCACCCTCCTACCTCTTCCTCAGGCTCTGAGTTCACAATTGCCCCACTGAAAAAACTCGGACCACTGCTTTAGCTGATGGAACTCTGGCTAAGGGACCCAGCAAAGGGCTGCTAGAAGGCCTCCCAGGTGAGGCAGAAAGAGAGTGGGCTGCCTGGCCAGCTTCTGGGCATGCAAGAATGGGGCCTCTCATTTGCAGGCCCTGCTTCTCTCTAGCATCTACCTGCAGAGGACCAGGTGCAGCTGCTTCTGTTGATGATGATGATGGTGATGCTGCTGCTGCAATGGCTCCGTTACTGCCTCAGGCTTCTCCCACAGATGGACATGGCTGTAAACCTGGGTACAGCCCACTGGGCACACCCAGTCTGAACCTGTGCAGGGTGGTGGAGGAGGAAGCTGCTCGACCCCAGGTGCCACAGCTGCATCTAGGACTCCAGGTAAGTCTCGCCTCTAAATTTTATGTCACCTCACACACAAGATCTTCTCCTTCCTAATCGAGCCATATACTCTCATCATCATATCCCTTAACTGCATCTTTTCCAAACCCTCAGTTGCTAATATCTACTCTCCTTATGCTACCTCTTAACCTTAAATAAATAAATATGAAAAATAATTTAATACTTCCTAAAAAACTAAAAAACAAAAGCAAAGAATCCGAAATAACATTAATCAATAACAACAAACAAACCAAAAAAAGAGGAAGAACACAACAACTAAATAAAATTTAATCCTGGTCCTTCAGGCAAAAATTTTTTAAAGAACACTATTGGCAAACAGCTAGATATAACGCTATTAAAAATAAAGTGATGGTAGTGAGGAGAATTGGGGTGAGGGAGGAGCAGGGACAAAGCACAACACAAAATTAGAATTAAGAAGGATAAAAAAAATCAAAATGGAATTTTTAAGAAATAAGATTTCATTGTACAACTTGATGCAAATTAATTTGAAAACCTATGTAATTTTTTCTCTTGCTCCTCCTGCCCCCCCAAAATTGGCCTACACAGATCAATTAACATTAAAGAAACAAATACTTGAAAAGACTGGGTATTTGTTGATTTTGGTTATTGACTGAAGTGTTTTTTGTAGGTAAATGAGGTTAAATTAGTTAATAGTTGTTCAAATCTTCCACAAGTTATTAAAATCTTCAAAGTGATTTTGAGTTTCTCTTTCACTTTTAATTCTACCATATTTACTATGCATATTTTGAAGCTTTTTTATAGTATACAGACTGATCTTGAATTATTATATCTTCCCATAGAATTGACTCTTTTATTGTCTTGAAATGTCTTTTTTCTCTAGTACTACCCTTTGTCTTAAGTTTTTTTTTTTTCTGTTTTGTTTTGTTTTTGCCTAATATTTATACAATAGCTATCTTTGGTTTGTTCATGCACGGTATAGACTTTTTTCATCCTTTCCATCCTCTCTGTATCCCTGCAGTCCAAATATATCTCCTGCAAACAACATATAATATGGATTTTATATTTTTATCCAGTTAGATAAATTTTGTCTTTTAATTGAATTTTAGTCCATTTATATATATTATAGTTCCTGATGTATTTGTGTTTAATGACATATCTTGCTATTTGTTCTATGTGTTTTTCATTTCTTTATTTCTCCTTTCATGCATTTTTAGAATGGCATGTTTTAAAGATTCCATATCTTCTATACTAGATTTTTAGTTGGATATCCTCATACATTTCTTTTAGCATTTTTATAAAAATGACAATGCACACCCCTGACTTTTTTTTCCTTTACTCATTGTCAAAAGATGTCTAGTATAGCTCCTGGCATTCCAGCTGAATTTCAGGCAAGGAGAAAAGGTCACATCAGCCATTGGTCCTGTTTTTATCTTTTGGGGAGCTTTATAGGTATATTTGTTGTATAATATAGTAAACAATAACTAAATAGATGTGTGGAATTTGATAAGTTTTTATGTATATACATACCTATGAAACCATTACCACATTTAAGATAATGAAAACTTCTATCATCCTCAGTATTCCCTCTTGCCTCTTAGTAATCCTTTCTTCTTGCCCCTGTCTCCATTACCTGGACATTCATTGATCTTTCAGTCGCTGTGGGTGAATTTGTGTTTCTAGAATTTTATATAAACAAAAATATATACTATGTACTTTTTTTGGCCTGCATATTCATTTTCACTGTGCATATGTATTTTGAGATAAATCTGACTTGTTGTGAGCCAATAGTTTATTCTTCTTCATTGCTGAATAGTATTTCATTGTATTATACACCACAATTTGTTTATCCATTCATTTCTTAATAGTGAAGGGGCTCAAGAAATTTCACCCCAAAATATGACTCATTCATATGAAGAGTATTTTGAATTAAAGGCCCTTAAAGATCAACAGACTTCGGAAAGGGCTTTTCCTCTGTTTGCATAAACCAGACAGACCCATCAAAAAGCATAATTGATTTCCTTTCCCCTCCCTGTTATCTCAATATATTGCAGGAAAGAAGATCAAGAATGTAACCAGATCTGGCCCAAAT
This sequence comes from Propithecus coquereli, assembly GCF_000956105.1. NCBI lineage: Eukaryota > Metazoa > Chordata > Mammalia > Primates > Indriidae > Propithecus > Propithecus coquereli. Next base: position 2,241,627 of record NW_012145745.1, read on the forward strand.
CATTTTAAACATAATGCCTGTCTTTCAGGTTAATTTACAAGTCAATCTGTTTCCCTCCATCCATTCATTCTCCCTAGCAACCATTTATTGCCCCCAAACAGAATTAGTATATTCCTCACCTTCCCCCTCCCTCTAAAAGGAGGGTATATAAATTTCTGGACCCCACTGGGATATTGGGTAATCACTCTGTGATTCTCCCCATATGAATGGGAAATAAACCTATTTCTCTTATTAATTTGCCTTAATTGTGAGTTGATCTTTCAGTGAAGCTTCTGGGATGAAGGGGAAGTTTCCTTTCACTCCCACAATAACCATTTGGGTGGTTTCTAGTTTTTGGCTATTACCTATAAAGCTTCTACAAGCATTCAGGTATAATTTTTTATATGGGTATATGCTTTCATTTCTCTTTGGTAAATACCTGAGAATGGATGTCTAATCATACAATAAATGTAGGAAAATGTTTTTACATGAAGTTCAAAAACAGGCAAAACTAGTCTGTGGTGACAGAGGTGGTAAGAATAATTAACTTGGGTGTCTATTAATTGAAAAGGAGCATAGGCGCTTGCTTGAGTGATAGAAATGTTAGAAATGTATCTTGATGTGGATGGCGTTTAAACAGATAAATACTTTTGTAAAATTCATCAATCTGTATACTTAAGATTTGTAGACCTTACTTTAAGTTATACCTCAATTAAAAAACAGTAGTAATAAAAACAAAAGCGAAAACCTGCCAAAAACGTTTATGATCTGTTTATTCTCATAAATATACTAGATATTTAATGGTATTAAAGGATAATCATCATCTAAATGTGATAAAAATACTTGTGGTTTTATATAAGGTGTCTGTATATTTTAGAAGGGATACATACCGAAGTATTTATTAATGAAAAGATATAATGTCTAAGATTCATTTAAATTAAACCAGTGTGTGTTAGGATAACTGAAACAAGATTGATCATATTCAATAAATGTTGAATCTAGATGATGGATTCAACATTTGGATTCAACATTGGATTAATTGTTTTATTCTAGCTACTTATGTGTATATACATATATATTTCAATTATAAAGGTTTGTTTTTTGAAAGATTATTTAGTTCAGATTTCTATACTCAATACTAGCTTCTGACCTTTCTTCTGAAATAGGTTGGTGCAGTCTCTGTGCTTCCGTCACTGTGCCTCTCCCATTAATAGTGGTAACAGTTGCTATTTATTGACTTCTTGGAAATTACCGGGCTCTGAAATAATTGTTTTATATATATAAAAACTAGCTAGCTATTTTACTAGACAGACAGATAGACAAATTAATAAATAAATTAAATCCTCGTTTCTCCCTCTTCCAAATCAGGTAAAAAGAAGTCATCCTTTGCTTAAATTTCTGAATCTTGTGAGGGTTGATTCAGTGAGATTGAGGGAAAGCATTAAAAGCATCCATAAACTATTTGATTGATTTAGTTGTAAAGGAGCTTACAGAAAAGATTGGAAAAGGTGAGGAGAAAGACAGGGAATAACCAGAGCCAGCCATGGATTCAAAGCAAAGAACTGTAAAGAACTGGGAGAAAAAAATAAAAAAGGGAGTTGGGGTTAGCTAGCCTCCGGGGCTATGTGAGAGGAACTGGGGAAAATGTTGTTTTAAAAAAGTTAGTCCTGTATTATGAAAGAAACCTCTCCTTGGCTTTGTTTTGCCCTGCAATAAAATTTTAAAATTGCTTTTAAAAATATCAGCAGTGATCAGCCACACAATAAATTTATTTCTTTACATTTCCAAGCAAGCATATTAAAGTCTCTGACAAGTCTTGCTTTAAAACAAACAAACAAAAAAGAATCTCAATTACTTTTTAACCCAGAAATTCCCATACTTATTTGGCCACACTTCCCTGGACACATGCATTCAGCTTTTGGGCTCTGAAGGGAACTAGAAATACCCCAAATATGACATTTTGACACACTGGACTGCCTGAAAAAGGCTCAAGGTCTCTCTGACCTTTCCCCACCCCACCACCATTGACTCTCCCCAAATCCTTGAAGTTTCTTTATATGCCTGAGATCCAGACCCACCTGTTAGGTTGGGACAAGGAGGAAGGGGAACAGATGCTTTGTCTAGGGGGTTTCTGTTGAGAAATAGATGATGTTAGGAGATGCTTTGTCTACTAGGAGGAACATGTTGACCAGAAGAGAGGCTTCCAAGAAGGAACAGATGATGTGTCAAGGGGTCCCCAAGGACTGAACAGATGTTTGGTGTATGATGGGGGGTCTCCAAGGACTGACCAGTTAGAAAAGTAGAAAGGACACAAAGTGGAGATATGATCAACGCCACAAATGAGGGTCTCTGGAGCATGCGCACAAGTAAGGTGACAGTATCCTCAAGTGACCTGCCCTCAATAACATAGTAAAAATCACAGCCACCAGTGCCATGACAGTTTACAAATACCGTGGCAACCCCTGGAAATTGCCTTACAAGGTTACAAATGGGGAAGGTTCTCAGTTCCAGGAATTCTCCACTCCTTTCCAAGAAAAACTATGAATATTCCACCCCCGACTTAACATAAAATTAGGGAATCAGCATAAAAGGGAAAATCTCATTAAACTCAGGGTTTCCTCCACTCGTGGGGGTTGACCCCCCATTCCTTCTCTGGAATGTTCTGTGCTTTAGTAAACTTTGGCCCTTTGCTTGCTTGCATTTGCTTGGTCTGCTCATTTGCTTTGCTGACTTGGTACCAGCAACCATTCTTTGGTACTGGAAACCAAGAACCAGGGAACTCGGACCTGACATCTGATCCCCACACCTGACACACCTAAAAGAACAATTAAATTATTTTCTTTCCCTCCCTGTAAGACCAGGGATGTGACCACACCACAACAGACTCTTTAAGAAGATAATGTCCCATCTCTCAGACTTTTTTAAATTCCAAAGGGAACTATTTGCCAGTTAATTTTCATTCCCCATCCATTCATCCTCTCTTATAATGTTTTATTATCCCTCAACTGAATTTTTTTCTCCCTCCCATGATAACACATTTTATCAGAAAGGCATGGTAGCTTCTGAACCCTGTTGGGAGGTTGAATCCTCATTTTCTGAGGCTTCCCATATATACATGCTGAATAAATTTGATAATTTTTCTCTTATTTATCTTCTTTATTGTAAGTTGATTTTTCAGTGAACCTTCTGAAGGTGCAGGGGAAATTTTCTCTTCACCCCAACAGCCCCTGTGATGGTCTCCTAAGTCTAGTGGTTGGAATACCCTTTGGGATGTCCTTTCTCAGATTTCTAATCCAATCTATGTGTGCTTTTGTTCAAAACATCCTTTCTGCCCAGTACCAGGATTTTGCCTGGTCTTTGCCTCTCCTGATCTGCAGCTCAGCCTGTGACCATCCAAATTCTTTCTTTCTTTCTTTTTTTTTATTTCAGGATATTATGGGGGTACAAACATTTTGGTTACATCCAAGCCAGGATTAGAGGCATGCCCTTCCCTCATACAGTGCTCACCACATCCATTAGTTGTGAGTTTACTCACCCCCACCCCCAACCTCCAATGAATATTACTACCATGTGAGCACCTTAGTGTTGATCAGTTATTGCCAATTTGATGACAACTACAGGTGGTGCTTATTCTTCCATCCTTGTGATACCTCACTTCGGAGGATGGGCTCAAGCTCTATTCAGGATAATATAAGAGGTGCTAGATCACCGTAAGACGGGTGTTTCTCTGATATCTTTAACAGCTCATATTTTTAAATAACCTACTTTACTCTTTGTTTTTATTTTGCTATCAGTAAATATTCCAGTTGGATTATCTTTCTGGAAAGTTCCATGTCTGAAATTCTATGGTTTTTTGATTTTATGAAAAAGTGTGGCTTCATAGGAACAAAGTAATGCTGGCGGAGAATGCTCCCTGAGAATAATTATTTCTAAGGGTGAATTGGGGAGATTACTTTTAATAGCACAAAAAATATGCTACTGTTGGGTTTGGCAGTCTTGTTCTGTGTTCTCGGTTCTTGGCTCTTGGCTAAAGAATGACCAGACATGCAAAAGTAAGGTAAGCATGAGGTGAAATTCATTGAGGGGAAGAAAGATAGGATTACAGAGCAAGAGCAAAATATACGTTTTTAGAGCAAGACACATCACCACAGGTGAAGACTGGACCCCTTGTTGTAGCAAAAGAGGACTTGGTAATGGTCTGGGTCTAGTTTTGTAGTGTCTGGTTTGGGCCCTCCTCGTGGCTCAGACATCACCATGAAACCACTTTGATTGAACAGTTGCGAGTTATATGACCTGAGTCTTACTACGAATGTGGATCTCCCAAGAGCCTCTCTGAAAGCTGATTGTTCTAGGTCCCTTTCCAGACTCTATTGTACCTATGCTGGTTGGCCCATGGGCTAGAGTCCTCTGTATTCTTTTGCAGTTGGCGTACTAAGTTCTGATTGGCAGATTCATAGGGTATTCCCTCATCCCCCAGGTGTGGCAGTTGCCCACCTTGTCCCCAGGAAGGGCCAGAGGTCCTTACCTGTCTACCTAACACTACTGCAACTAGCTTTATAACTCAGGTAATTGTGGGTATGCTTTTCACTAAATTACCTTGGGAAATTATTTTTTAAATAGCCGTAAGAAGGCTGGTACTATGTCATTCAAGGAGCTGGAATAATAACACTTTGACAACTTTATAACTTCGGCTCAGACATACAATTGACTGGACATACAGGTGCCTAGATCACAATATTTTGTGGTGGATGTCCATAGTCACAGGAACAATGGTGATCCTTTCATAATTTCAGGGTGATTGTACAGTTCAACATTTCAACATCTCTAGCTCTAACCCCAACCTTGGCATGCTGTCCTGCGTGTTCAACTAGTGGAAATTTTCATTTTAAAAATGGCCACAAATAAAATGTCTAAAATTCCACTGATTATCTCTCTTTTGTCAACACAAATGTCATGCTACCACTTAACTTTCTAAAAAAAAAAATTCCAATATATATTTATAAAGTCTTATTCCTTTGGTGAGGTAACTTTGGAGAGAGCAAAATGTACACTGCCTAGTTGTAGGACTTCATGTGCAAAAGGACATATAACTATGGCCTTGCATAAAGTAGAAAGGAAATGAAAGCTCATTCCCAGGGAGGTTGAGATTAAACTGTATGATCTGCCTGGAGAAAGGAAGGAACACCACAGTTTCAGATAAATATTACAACTTCAGCTTGTATTTTAAAAAATGGCAACAGAATCTATAAAAAGTTGCTGAAGGCAATGTTTCCATGGTAAGAAAAAATGTACATAAATAATTCCTCCATGGAAGGAGACTCTAAATAAGGAGCCAAAAATTAACAGAATGCTATGTTTCTATTTTCACAGTATTTTATGTCAGGAAAGTCCCAGACTGTCACTATTGAGGATTATCTACTTTTAAAATTGTCATTTAATAGCAAAGAAATGCCTTTTGTGGGTTCTTGATTTTAAAAAGATAATCCTTCTTCAGAAACATCCTCAGATCCAGAGCCATGTAAATGTTCTAAGAGTATCCTTTCAAAATGGAGATGCAGAGATTTATAACTCATTTCCAATGTAAGCAACATGATGACAAATATAAGTGCATATTTTAATTTGATTTGAGGAGGCATTTTTCTTCTAATGCTGAAGATATCAAAATATTTTCTTTTTTTAAAAAACACAAAACACTTGATTTCCTTGAATTTAAAACAATTCTGTATTTGATCTTGCAAATATACACAAATTCTACTACCCAGCTACTTAATATTTTCCCTGTCAATCCATGTGAAATCATTCACGTATTTTTAAATCCTTGTATGCAAAGTTTAGAAATGTCAGCAGCACCAGTGTCACCTGGGAGCTTGTTATAAATGCAGAATCTCAGGTCCCATCTCAGAGAGACTGAATTAGAATCTGCATTTTGACAAGATCATCTGGTGATTCTAATCAACATTTAAGTGTGAAAAGCCATGGTGTAGATGACAATGGTAGCCGCAAGAAGCAGTCTGGTTGGGGTAATTAAAAAATTTGATTAGGTAAGTGAATTTTAAACAGAACTGATGGAAATAAGTCATATCTGGATGTAAGTCAGTTTATTCTGGCTCAAGTCTTATTACTTAACTGCTTTCTCAATTTTACCATACTATCTAGCTAGTAAAGTGTTTTCTATATTATTTGGCCTTCATATTTTCATGTTTGGAGTTGGAAAACCACAAATTATCTTTCAAATTGTGAAGAACATTAAAAATCTTAGATAAAAGTGGTCTTGAATTTACTGGTTTTTAGCCTTCAGTAATTATGTAAGACATTAGGAAAAATCACTCACTCAGAGAATATGGGTTATCGTCTCTTTTTTATTTTTATTATGTTGACAATGACCCCTGCCCCACAGCTCATATGGGTGGGAGACCAAATAGATGTTCATCTCAAACCCTTTCCTAGCCTCAAAGCACAGCACTGCAATGTGGTGCAATTTCCCATTCTTTGATCAGTTCTATGTAATACCAAGAAAAAATTGCTTTCTCAGCTTTGGATATCCTGACTTTAAAATCTCTTCAGTCTCTTGCCAGATCTAAAATGGAATGGGTTTGAGTGTGAGTGACATGAGTGAGAAGTGACTAATCTCTGCCACCCATCATTTTGAAGGTTGCAAAATTAACTCACTTTCTCTTTGTCAATGTAGATGGAAAGAATGAGACATTTGTAGAAATACACACTATTTCACTATAAAGTTCGTTAATTATGCTCTCCTCTATTTTCTATTTGTAAAGATATTTGATAGTCGTTTCTGTTAAGAATTATCCCAGTTTTCATTAGTGAGTTTTGCAGCTGCTTGGAGTTCCTGGCAGGCACCACTGTTTAAGACCATGTAAGTCTAAAATGTTTTCCCTAAAGTTTCAGTTCATATTGAAAACAGACACACACTCTTGAATGTTTAAAGCAGAATTGTTTCTGGCCAAATTTTCAGTGTCAACACAAAATACTGCAGAAGAAATTACATTTTAGTTTTCATTTTTTTGGAGAAACTCAAAAATCAAGAGAAAAAGAATAAAAAGGAAGAGAAAGAGATAGAGGAAAAAGAAAAGGAAAGAAAGAGGAGAAAATCCCCTACATAGTTTAACCCAAGTTTGCATCAATTTTAAGGAAATCATTATTAATAATCTATTAAATTTTCTCAAGAAGGTTCATAGAAACTTAACATTTAAAGAGCTTTCCTTCTACAAATGTGAAACAAAAACAAATGAACAAGCAAATCTTTTATAGAAACAAGTTAATCCTTCATATTATAATTCACTCTCTAGTGTCTAAGTGATTACATGAAATAGTTAATGGTTTTCTTTCACAGAAAAATTAGTGGATTGACTATCAAGAACAGTAGAAGAAATTGATCTTTAAAATATATTACCGTTGCTTATATGGTTGTATATAGAAACATAATGAAAGCTTAAAAACTACCTTTTAGATTTTAAGACTAATTTTAAGCTGATAAAAGAGTAGATTTTTTTTCAGACTAATTACATTTATATACATCATGCCTCTCAATAAAATTACCTTGAAAAAAGGTCTCATTCATTAATTGTTTAAAGGTATTGATGTGTGTAATTGTGGGGGAAAAAAGAACATTTTACTAAGAAGAAAAAGTTCTCATTGAAGACAAATAGAATTTATAAAAATTTTATATTTGAAATTTGCCTGCACCATCCAGAAGGCTGTGTGTTGGTAAAATTTGTTAATAAAATATGCATCATAAAATGATTCTTTTTAAAGAATAATATTTGTAATATTCCAAAACGTGTAGTAAGAATGTCTCTGGTTAATATCAGAAACTACAGAATTTTTTTAAAAAAAGATAATTGGCCTTTGAAAATCACAATTAATCTTTCCTGTTGTTTTGAAAAATAATTTATCTTCCTAATTCTGTTTTAATAAAATAATAAACTAGGCAATTTAGAATACATATGAGTGTTATTTCTTCTTTTTAGCCATAAAGCAATAATTTATTTGTTATGAGAATGTAATGAGTTTGAAATTACGAAGTAAATGAAGACCTGGGATGGTACAGCTCAAGCACATAAAAGTGGTCAACTGACACATGATGATGAGGAAGAGTTTGGTGGAAGACGTTTAGCTACCACCAGAGATTAATAACCACATGCATATTGGAACACTAGGGCTTAAATATATGGAAGTTGGTGAGGAAAAGAAAAACTGATCAGGAACTTATCAAGTAAAGTTAGGATCATTGAAAATGATATGGAACCATCAACAAACCGAATGCATGGGACTGCCTTCTACCCTGAAGGGGACAGCAGTGCAAATTCACTAGAGTTGGCATTTACTCCTGATATGAATGCAGTGCTTCTGTCAGCGTTACCATGCAACAGTTTTGAAAAAGCCTGATTTATTAATAGGTGGTAGATAACTCATAATATCCCCTCAGTGGAAGGATATATTTTGTGGCAAAATAGGTGTATCAGTAGGTGCATGACCAAAGACCAATTAAAGTGCTATAATAGCCTGTTGAAGGTCCAGTTACAATAGGGGTTGAACACATTTTTTTCTAAAGGGTCCCATAGTAAAAAACTTAAACTCCACATGCCACGGGGTTTATGTCACAACTACTATTTCTACAGTTATACTGGGAAAGCATCCAGAGACAATACATAAATGGATCACAGTATATGTGCTCCAATAAAACTTTATTTACAAAAATAGGTGATGGGCCAGATTTGGCCCTTTGCTGTAGTTTGTTTCTTTGAGCTTCTGTGTCATCTTGGGAATGGTGCTCTGTCATTGGGATGTTGCCCTTCAGGATCTGGTATATGAACCCAACTGACAGCTGTGTATCTAATAGTATGTCACCCAGGAAGAAGTGGTGAAAATATGATTGATACTTCTCACTTTCATCCAGGTAACTTACCTGTGGAGTTCATGCTTCCAACACTGGCAACCTTAAACACTGCTGGATTTAAGGTGTTGGTTCCCAAGGTTCCAGCAGAACACAGTAAGGACTCTAAAGACTCTACTGAAACTGAAGCTATGGTTATCATCTGGATACTTTGGACTTCTCATGTTGGTAGATTAGCAGGCAAAGAACAGAGTTACTATATTGGCAGGTATAATCAAACCTAATTATCATAAGGAAAAATAGTTTCTGCTGGATAGTGGAAGCACTGCAGTATATATAGTACTTTGAGTCCCTGCAAAAACATTAGACAGGCAATTCCAGCAATCGTGGCTTGACCAAGAGAAGTTAATCAAGGGCTCAGACTTCATTGGGTTGAAAGTCTGGATCATGCCACAGGAATGCAATCTAGATCATCATAAGTTTTGAGGGAAGCAATATCCAGGATGGATATTGGAGGGGGGGAATTATGAATATCAATTATGGTCATATAAATAATTGCAATTGTAGGAACTAAAGCTGACCATCATGTATTATGTATTTTGTCAATATCACGAGCTGATAGTACTATAAATACTAATTTAGAGCATAAATGGATTGTATTGAGGTAACAGGTGGGCTATAACCAATGTTTTTATTTATTCTCAATATCACGTCTGATTTTAGCTGTGACAGTGGTGGATAGTTCGCTACGGGTATTAATACCTTCCTGACAAATTGGCTCACTTAAAGAGCATGCCACATGGCTTAAAGAGCATGCCACATGGCTTTATTTTTGGTTTGGATCTGCTCCAAAAGAGGAGGGGGTTGTTTTTGCGGATTTTTGTAGATAATCAATAGGAAAGGATAGTGAATGAAAAGAAACCTAAAACATGGAAGAAAGATGTCAAAGTAAGAATGGGAGATTAAAGTATTAGAAGAAAGAAATTGTGCTATGTATGATGGGCAAGATTTTCTCATCTCCATGCTAGGCTTTTTCTAGCAAGTACATCTCCCAAATGCCCTTAGGGATAAAATCATGGGTATGAATTAAACACATTTGAGCAAGGCTTGGCAGGTGAAAGTGAGACAAAGGCCACCTGTGGCAGCCAGGTCATAGAGATGCAAGGGGTCTGCGGCAGCCTGGCCCGTGTGCGTAGTGTTGCCACCAGTGTTATGGGAATGAGGGGCAGTTGTGTTCATGGTATCAGTGATCAGTTATATCAGCAACATTGACCTGGCCACTGAATTGAAGATAGTGTGCTGTGGTGTTTTTTTTCCTTTTTTTTTTTTTTCAATAAGACCTTTGGCTGATGTGGTGTTTAACTCAATAGTCCAATGGTCACTCCAGCTTCTGATCCTCCAGAACCTTAATGTATTTGTGTACTTGATATATCCCGAGATATATCTCGAGTGGATATCTGATTCCTGTGCTACATCTTGGCCGATTCAGGAGAGGGTGACCTCCTGCTGCTTGTTTAATTTCTCTTCATTTTACGTAGTCATGTCTCATCAACTTTCCCACAGAAACTGGGACACCCGTTTTTCAATTGAAGATAGTCTTTCTTAATAATGTAATAAATTTGTTTCTTGGAGAGGACTTCAGTTAATGCCAAATTCTACACTGCAGCTTCCTGAAATTATAACTTTGCTGCTATTATTTAAACACAATTAAATACAAAGCCCAATTTAGGTAAAGGAAAACAGTTATGTCTCAAGCATCAAGTCGTCTCTTGGTTTGGTGATATGCCAGACTTAAGCACTTGTCTGCCAACTATTCATCCCTCTGTGTGCCATGGCTAATGCTTTTGCCAAACATTCCAGGTGTCAATTGCTTTACTTATGCTTTGTTGGAAAGGATAAAAAGAAACTCTCTAGGAAATATTGCCAATTAAGAAAAATAGCTTTTTTAATGGGGATGTATTATTTTCTTCTTAAATTCCACTAGATACTTAACTTTCAGATTTTCATATGTTTTACAGATTTAAAGATGATTTTCCATTCTGGCATGTTTATAGTTGGCCATATTTGAATATGTGCATAAGAAAATGTATTTATTGGACAGACCAATCTTGGTTTTTGCCATATTCTTACCACTCTGTGGGAAACTCCTCTATTACCACTACCAACTGAGCAAAGCCACAGGCATGGCCTGTTCTGTAGAACCACACATAGTAGGTCCACACGGGGCACCTGACCCAATGACAGGTAACATATAAGATGGTCAGAGATCTATAAAGCTGTCTGATAAGTAAAGATCTACCCAAAAAAGGATTATGATGGTTGGCGTGGCTTATCAAATAGTCTCTCTTAGGAATTTAAACTGTTACCAGTCTAACAATAGTAGGAAAAGTGAGAATACCTACAAATTGAAGCAGAGAAAGTTGAAGAATTATGCTTGTTCAATTATTTCTTGACATTAAATATATGACTTGAAAATGGCTATTAAAGCCACTTAAGCAATACAGATTACCAACGGAATAGCTACTGAATATAGTAGACATTTTAAAAATGCCATTTTATCTGAAACAGGCCTAGGTTCTTGTATCCAGGATTCCAAAAATGCCTCATAATGTGTTTCACAATAGTAATAGTTCAATTTAAATTGCTTCAGTGGATTAGCACAAGATCTTAATTCCATATTCTGAATCCCTCATACTTTCTCAATTTCTCATCTAGCTACTGTATAATAATATAGCATGTTGCATCATATGTATAAAATTCATTAATTAGGAAGTGTTTATGTGCAACTATGAGACATAGCTTGCACATATTTAAGTCTCTGATATAAAATGTATACATGTGCATGAACAGATGCACAAGAAATGAAGCCTGTTTCTACATTGTTTTGGGCTATACCATATCTTCATGTCATGGCCTTTTCCTTGGTACATTGCAAGATATACATTCTATATACCTCACACTCAATTAATTACAGGTTATAACATCATTATCCCTCAAATGAAATAAACTTTATTAAAATGTATGCTTCCTTTCTCTCTGAAAAGTTTGCCTATTCATCTAAGCATGCACATCAAAGAGTTATGTGGCAGCAACGGGATCCCAGCCTAGGCTGCCAGATCAGTTTAATCAACTCTGAAAGGAAATGTAGTGACAGTTGTCCCAACCAGATCACACTTACTTTCTCATCAAGTCAGTTAATCCTGTTCAACCGTTACCGTGAAAGAGTAAAAAGAATCCTACCTTCTCGCAGCTTGCAGTATGATTTGGAAAACAGAATCATATAATCCGAGACAGGCTATTATTAAAATGAAAATAGAATTATATTAATAGATAAATTGCAAAGGAAGAACAAAGGAAAGAAAGATTGTTTTTGACTATTAATATATGCCAAAGACATTTGACTTGAGTTTGACTTTAAAGGATGTGGAGACCTTCATTTTTTTAAGTTTTGCAAGCAGATAACGTATTTTAACTCTGCAGACACACACTGTCAAGCTATTCCAGTTTTCACTGAACTCATTTTTGGCTGGCTCTCCTGCATCCTTCATATATTTACAGATAATCCAAAATTTTACTGAATATTAGTTTTTCCTCATCTCTCTTCATTTGACAATTAGTTTGCAAATTCCAAAAAGTGTTTTATGACATTTATACCCTGCCGCCTTCATATTTTTCATGGTTCAATTCAAGTTTTTGGTAGAGAGCATTAGTCTCATTTCCTGCAATTTACGATTAATAAAATGACCCCTATGCTAAGCAACTTATACATAGCTTTCATTCCCAACTGTGATAAGTTATATTTAATTCACATTTACTAGACCTCCTTTATGTATGCACTATACATTTTTTGTGACGTTTTAGTTTAGCAGGTTGTTATGAGTGAAGAATTCTATACTAATCACAAGAGAACATTCCCTCTTGTGCTGTAGCCTGTGCTTATCTGTAGCAGGGGATAAAAGTAAATGCCAGGCAAAAATTGAGATCATTCCAGACAGTATATTGCTTTGTCTCAATTATTTGATATTTTAGTCAAAAGAGTTATATAGATCCAAATTATTCAGATAATTGCCCAAATGGTAGCATTTTAAAGTGAAGCAAAACCTCATACTCTAATGTGTGTAGAATTCTGTTACTTCTAGTCTTATTGAATGCTGAACGATACCACTAATTCTTCCAAGGTATAATGATACCATTTAGCACATTATCATTGCAGTATGTCAAGGACATTCAGAATTATCCTAAACTATATTGAATTGAATTTTAAATTCAATTATGCTGCAAGTTTTATCATCACAGATAAAATACTCATTTTCCTTAACAGTGTTTTGCAATCTTCTTATGGAAGTCCTAAAGCATTGTTTTGTCCCTCTTGGGCATCTTATCTTATTATTTGCACAGTCTTTCCCAGCAATCTTATTCTTTATTGTTATTAATACTGTTTAATATAGTCTAAATGTGAATCTAGTGGCTTAATAAATTTTAGAAACCTCCCTAGATTCCTCATTGCAACCAGAGAGGAACTGTTGCATAGAAGAATAAAGCTTATTGATGTGTACTCTAGTCTATCAGGCTCCTAGCAATGTGTAGATCTAAAATATTTACAAACACAAAATAATGCTTTAACTTTATGAAAAATTTATCCAGATATTTATCAATAATTTTAGCTATATTCGTGCACATCATTGAAGTGCATTATAGTAAACAGCTCACTGAATAAGCTGCACTGGTGTAACTGTATATTGGGTGGTATTGGAAAGTGGTTCTGTGCTAGCTTTGATTTTTCAGGATTTGAAATGCCCTTATGATACTGATAAAGTCAGAAAATAAGTGGATTTTGACCATAATCTGATCACAGGCCCAATGGAACTCCAAACTACCTTGGTGTTATTCCCCCCATTTCTTAGTATAGTTGAAGTAAAGTTCCCTAGCAACAGCAGAATCCTTATAGATACTCCCTAGGTGGAGACACTTGTAAGTCTGCCACCATAAGAAAATTGTAAATAAAAAATGAAATGCTCAATTTACATATGAAAAAGACTATAATAAAAAATAAACAAAAAGTATGAAAAATATAAGATAAAATATGTGATTTTATGATATTATAGATATAATTTTAAAGTAACATATTGATGATGCTGAGATACCACTTTATAATTTTTGTTGAAAAATAATTGCTGTATATGCTTCTTGGAAAAGAAAAAACTTAGAATCTGTAAGTTTAATTAAATATAGATTAAAACTGAAAAAATATTCATAGTTTTCTATAACAGTTCTTTTAGAATTTAGAAGAATTCAGAGGAGACATTTGTGTTTAGTTGAAATTGTACATAAAGCTATTATACAATGTGAGAAATGAGAGGGACCTTAGAGTTTCAGGAGATCATTTTTAAGACTTTGAGGGATAGAGAAAGGCTAGAAATTGTATCTCCTAAATCTCAGCCCAATTTTATTCCCTCACATATTAATACTCTTTAGGAAACAAGTATAAGGTAGATCAGATACAAAATTAGATATAGATACAGATACAAAATACACATATATGTATAGGTTTCCGTACACACATGTTCACACAATAGAAAAGGTAGTATACAATAGCAATGCAATAGAAGCAATTCTGTATGGTTGACGGTTACTGATAGATAATACTATGTTGACACCCTCTTCCTCCAAGTTTCCCCAAGTGTCATAAAAGTCGTGTGCATGTGTCATTTGGAAATGGATACATATAGTTTGTTTTAATCAGTGAGTACATCAGTTGATAATTACATAAAAAGGCAGAATTGTCATATGATTGCTGAATTTTTATTGAATAGAAGTGGTAGAACATATATTAGAATAGGAATTCAAGTGCTGAAATATATTTCTAAAGTTAATTGTGATGTTTTGATTTTTCATACTTAAATTGACTTCCTAGAAAACCAGTTATTGTAGTACATTTATAAAACAAAAAACATGAACCTGACAATAGAACATAATTCTCCTGGCAGGGTTTTCGGCTAGTCATGACATTGCTTTCAACTGTTAGGACATATTCATGTGTACCAATATTGTAAACTTTTAAGATGAGAAAAAACTTTTGACAGTTCTGCCAACACGTCTCATCTGATTTAACCAAATATATCTGAATAACCAAGTCACTATCTGATTTCTATATATTTCATAAAGGTGAAAACTCTATAAAATATAGAAATGGCTAAACTTAGACTATTCTGAGAAAAATTGTGGCTGATAATGTAACATTACAGCATTTTACTCAGTAGGTGATACTATTTAGAAATAATTACATCTTCCTTGTTGAATTCCCTGTAAATCTAACATATGACATAATAACTTCGTTGTTCCTAGAGCATAACTTCTTTACAGAGCATGGAACCCCAATTCTATTGCATATTTAATCCAATTTTATGTTCCATATTTATCCTTTTTTATAGAGTACCCCTTGTTTTTGAAAATAAGTGAAATAATATTTGTAAATTAATTTTCTCCTCTCACATTAAAATATTTCAATAATGATATTTTATTTTATTTTTACTTTGTAATTCTTTAGTGTGGAAATATGCTTTTGCTGGATGTAATGTATATTGTTTTTCTGAATGTAAATTATGAAACTAAATCGCACAGTACCTTATCAATTAATTGATTCATTTTGATCAATAAGTTATGGTGTTTGGAACAGTGGCATCTTCCCTGTTGATTCTGTTTTAAAGAGAATACTATATAATAGCTATTTAAAATTACTCTTTCATTCTTAATAATTCTAAGGTCTTAAGAGAGCAGTATTTTGGAATTCTGTAAAAAATGGTTCTCCCATTTCATTATCTTTCCAAGATAAGATGACTGGACATAGGGTAAGAAGAAATTTTAAGTAATGCATAAACTTTTAAGAATAAATAATTTTGGGGGCTAAAAAAGAGCAGACAAACAGATGCAAGCTGGAAATAAGGTCTTCAGATATTAATCAAAACTACTTCAAAAGGAGAAATTCAATACACATTTTTATCTTTCTTCTTACAAAACACTATTGAAGCAAGGATAGTTATGTAAAACTGAATAAATTCATAACAGTGTCAATATTTGACTGATATCTATCATTGGGTCAAGCATTTTATGGTTTTCCAAAAGAGTATAAAGAGATAGAATTGAACTACACATCAATCAGAATAAAAAGGATCCTCCACATAGGGGAAAACTGATGTAGAGATGGGACTCATTTTTTCTGAAGTACAGGCTCTTTAAACTCAGAATCTGTACATCTAGGACCATACTTGGGAAAGAGAGTAGAAAACACAAGTTTCCTCAAGTATTGTAAAAGGCCAATGGGTTAGTCAGTCTCTACCGAAATCCCCTTCCTCATATCTGTGATTGCAAAATCATTGACAACAAGATATTGCTCCCAAATTAAAATCAAGCTAAGCTCTACTCCTAAAACAACAACAACAACAACAAGAAACAAACTACGAAAAGCAAAAAAAATTTTCCAAAGCAAAGCCAAGGCACATCTCCTTTGGCCTTTGCGAAATATTTTTTATTTTGACTTACAAGTTGTCATGTGATATAATGTGAGTAAATCTATCTTTCTATTCTTATACAAAGCCCATCCTATGCCCATAATAGACTTTTAAAAACAGTACTCCCATTAAAGAGAGGGGATAGACAGTATATTTACAAAAGTGAAGCAGGAGAAACACAACACAAGTGATGACCTCTAGGAAGTAGGACTTGTGAGGGGGAGAAAAGGGTAAGCGATCACATGACTTCTCATTGCCCACAAGTATGTTCTACTTTCATAATCATAACGACTTATACTGAAAGAAGTATGAAGCATAATTATATCACAAAAAAAATGAAAAATCCTCTCTTCTTATATAATTTATAATATCAAATATTGATTTTGCAAAATCATATTCTGCTCAAAAGAAACATTTCTCATCTTACTAACCCCATACATGGATTCCACATTTTATAAGTAGGCATTATTTTACTGGGTGATTACAACCTAAAACAGAAAAATGCTGGTATACATTTAGAGCAAATATTTACAATATTTTAAAAGTAAGTCCATAATTTTCACATGCATAATATGTGTAACTGGTAATAACCAGTAGAAAGAACATATCCTGGCAATTAGAGTCTGATAAAAATAACAATACTAAAGACAGTTTATCTTTGCCAGCAGGCTATTTTTAGTATCTTAGGAAATGTCTCCTTAACATTAGCGACTGGTCTTAGAAATGTTGGCATAACAACTAAAACAAACTAGCGACTGGTCTTAGAAATGTTGGCATAACAACTAAAACAAACATACTTATGTATGTAGTAAGGCTATGCAGACCTAGAAACTCCCTGAAATTAAATGTGATAAAAATTCAGGCCATCCCTCAACAGCAAGACTTTTCAACCTCAACTGGATCGACATTTTGGATTAGTAGGTCTTTGCTGGGGAGGCGAGGGCTGTCCGGTGCGTTGTTTAGTAGCATTACTGGTCTCTACCCACTAGATGCCAGCAGTACTTGTCAAGTAGTAACAACCAAAAATGTCTCCAGACCTTATCAGTTATCCTCTAGGGACAAGTCACCCCATTGAGATTTGTGGAGAAGCATGCTCTAAAGTCTTAAAGAGATCCTTTAATTGTCTTTACTGTAATGTGCTGAGGTTCTCCTTGACAGTTAAGAGGGCCATAGTTTTTTAAGAATCTAAAAGAAAAAGCAGCTGTAGGGAGACTTCTACCTCCCTCCCATCTACAATACTTAAAGGAATATCAGGATTCAAATAGGAAAAAAAATGGTGCTACCCTCATTAGAAAATGAGGCATTTTAAAAGCAGACCGTATTTAAGAGAGTGAGAGTAGTAGTGGCAATAACAATTATATACATAAATGTCACATATATATATATCAAGCATTAAAACAATGCTTATTGTTATTGTACTTTTCAAATATTAACTCATTTATTTCTCATAATAGACCCGTAACGTACTACTATTATCCCATTTTACAAATGAGAAAACTGAAACATAAGAGACTAACCTATGTCAGCAGGATTCAAACCTGGACAGTCAGGCTCTATAATCAGTGTTAAATGAACCCTCTATTCAGACTGTCACTGTGTTTGTCTTCTTCTCAATAGAAAATATCTATGCCAAGCATTGTGGAAAAATGTTTTATATGTATTGTCTCATTTAATCCTCAGAACAACTGCAAGAGGTAGGTATTGCTATTTTCCAAGCATTTGCAGATGATGAAATAAAAGCTCAGGATGTTAAGCTCTTTGACTAGTCACACATTCAGTAAATGGTGGAACTCATGACTCAAATCTTGGTCTTTATCACTCTAAAACCATTTAACATTTACGCATCTTAATTTTTCTCTAAATTTAAGAAATTTTGTTACTTTTAAGACTTTTTCCAGCTACAGAGGCTTATATATCTATATTTTAAAATGTTCTTTGCTAAAATTTCAACAATTTTAGAATTAATTTGCAAAAAAAGCATTTCATTTAAAAATGATTTTGCAGATAAAGCCAGGATATATTTCATCAGACATTATTTTTTAATATTTTCTTATAGCTATCATGTGTCATCTTATTGATGCCAATGGGAAACTCACGATTAGATGAAGACAAAATTAGGCCCAAAAGGAGAAAAGATACAAAATGCATATAACTGTGTTTATGTGAAAAATAGAGTAGAGAAATGAGGCATAATGAACCTGAGAATGGATTTGCCAAATGTTAATTGCAAAGTATACAGATTACTTTTATTGCCCTGTGATTATCTGCTGGTTAGGAATATTGCGAGATGGTTTCAGCTACAGATAAAATATCTGTAGCTACTGTTGCCTGTATTCATGATAACAGAGATAATATTGAGAGATCATGTGTAATTTTATAGATTTAATATTCCATACTTGAAGAACATAATATTTTGTAATTTTTGTTTATTACAGAAAAAGGAATTCACCATCAGCCCAAATTATTACTAATCTGAATTATTGAGTGCTTACTGAAAAGACGGAGGGTATATAGAACCAGAACAGTAATTATCAACATAATGTGATGAATGGTTAAAAGATCGAATCCCTAAGCCAGAGACAATCTTTAACCAAAGCAACTTGATGGCATAGTTATTCAAAGAAAGAGGTAGGGAGCAGTTGGCCCTGGGTGCAAGCAATAATGGGGTGGTAGAGGATTTAAAAATGGTTAAAATTGACTAATATGTGGTCCTAACTTTTATTATCATCATGTGCTGGCAATTCTAAACAACATCAATAATAAACTACTCTTCACTGAAAAGATCTTTGTTAGTCTACATTCTAAACAGTTCTTGTTCCTGCTGGGTTTCATAATATACATATTTTTTTTTTTTTTGAAAGCATAGTTTTGTTACTTATCCTTAAAAAAACATTGTGTACTACTCAAAGTTATTTTGAAAATTTCCAGTTATGTCATTGTGCTGAAAAATGTAGACCCGACTATATATGATCTTTTTGAAAATAATTTTTAATATATAAATTAAATATATATAAATGTTCTTTGGATGTAACAGAAACACAAGTATTCTTTGTTAAGATAATAAGAATAATACAAGTTTTGCACATATCCATTTGAATGTGCTAATTATATAATTCCTATGTCATCTCTAAATTTTGCTTTTATCCATTTGGATGATTAGATTCTAAAGAAGGTGTATTAAAGCCACAATCAGGGTTGGAGTTTCTGAAGCACTTCTTGTATTTCATGGGCTTCCTTATATCCTTCTTAGGCTGCATCCTACATCCAAGTCATCAGTGCCTCTTGTTCACTCTACCTTGGGTCATTACACCAACCCCGGAGCCCCTGGCCCATCCCCATCACCAGCCTTTCCCAGATGGACGGCTACGAGACCCTCTCCCAGAGCCTCCATGTGGCTACTCTTGTTTCTCCTACTGCCCTTGGAGTACCTGTGTTCACACAGGGGCCAGAGCAACAGTGACACTCTTGATACCTGAGATCACCCCTTTCCTCTAACCACAGCCCTCCCATGGAATACCAGATCTCTCAGAATAAACACTTTATGTCTTTGTTATGGACTCCATGGCCTACCCAACCTTGTCTTGACTCTTATGCCCATTACCCCCAGGCCTGTCTTTCTAAACCTATAAAACATGTTCCTTCATCTTTTTTCTCTCCGGAGGCAGGCACACTTCCTGTTTCGCTCCTAAGGGAGGCACACTTCCAGTTTCTCCCCTATGCGGGACACTTCCTGTTTCTCTGAAAATAATTTTCTAAGGGTTCATAATCACTGGATATTGCATCAGTGCGGCTTATGTCTCCAAACACTAAGACAGTAATTTTGTATAAGTAGTGATAGCAGAGCAATTGTAAAACTAAAAAGTTGAGGCTGGTCCGAAGGTAGTGAGTTATCTCACTTGATTGTTCACAGTCACTTACAGATTGAACTCCTTGTTCTACTACTTTCCCCCCTCCTCACTACTGCACTTGACTAGTATAATAAAATTTATAAAAAAGAATTAAAAAAAAAAACTGAAACGTTGAGTTACCTCACATTTATCATTCTGTATGACAAGTTGGAGTTTTCGTGGGCTTTTAAAAATTTTTGATGTTTGAAACCTGCTAGAATAAAACCTAAAGGAACAAAGACCTGGACAGTATTTTGATTTCTGGAATTTAACATGATATTAGGTTTTCATAAATCTGCGCCAAACTTATCCTTCTATTTAAGACTTTTCCTAAGTATTTTGTGCATTTGAGGCTTCATACAAAAGAAACTTTTGAAAATTGAAATTAAAGTGTTCTTTTATCCCTGTGAGTGATGATAGGTTAGCATATCTGTCTGTCTATTGAACCTGAATATGTGAAGATCAATTTTGACAGAGATAATGACAGATTTGCAAATGTCAAGGCTCAAAAACAGATGCCACATGGTTTTTATTCATTAAGGACAGTGACTAATATATAGATATGTTTTTCTCCTTTTATCAAAGTGTATATTCATGTAATTTAAAAGTATTAGTCACATACTCCTTTTCTTTCTTAATACAATAATATTTTAATGGTTATATAATTCAACATACGAAATTTAATGAAAGAAACTTTTCCATGGCTATATTTTTTTCTGGCTATTATTTTTATCACTTCCTGATTACTACTAAAAATAATTTTATTGTATAAAATCAGGGGCGTTAAGAATGATCCACTCTGGGTATTAAATACATTAGAAATGCCACTATTGAAGGGAAAAAAGAAAAAGCTGATTTATAATATTTTTTGAAGACAAATTTGACCTAGTTGGAATAAAAAGTTTTCAGCCAATGATGAGTATGTAAAAGATATGTTTATCCTATGAAAAAAACGTTTCCTTTTTCTGGATGAGTTCAGAAAGAAGCTGTGATCACTTCAGTGAATTAATGTGAGAGATTCAAACACAGACAAAGAATTTGGACTTAATGGCCTTCTAACTCTACGTTTCAACTCCTAAGGCAAAGCATTTCCTTCCTATACTTTCTTAAGTAAGAGAAAAATGTAGTTGTGTGTCTAATATAAAAATGGGTACATCTCTTGTCAGGTAAATCTTGCTAACCATTTTCCTCCAATTTTCTTGATTTATAAAACACTTAGGTATATTTCTCACGACTCTAATAAGCCCTGTGTATACCCAAGCACATCTAGAAAATTAACATTGTGGTTGCATTGTGTGACGGTTAATTCAATTCATCAACTTGCCTGGGCTAATGCTATTAAAAATTATTTCTGGGTGAGTCTGTGAGGGTGTTTCCAGATGAGATCAGCACTTGAATTGGTGGACTCAGGAAAGCAGATGGTCCTCCCTGTTGTGGGGAGACATCATTCAATCCATTGTGAGTCTGAATAAAACAGGAGGAGGAGGGAGAGGAATTTGGCCCTTTTTCTCATACCTTACTACTTGAGCTGGGACATGCTATCTCATCTTGCCTGCCCTTAGACAGGGATTTACACCATCATCTACTCTGGTTCTCAGGCCTCCAAACTCAGACTGGATTACATCACTGGCTTTTCTGGATCTCTGGCTTGCACACAGCATCGTGGGACTTTTCAGCCTCCATAACCACATGAGCCAACTCCCCAATTCCTCACAAGGAATCTCTCTTTCTCCCCCCCCCCCGCGCGCCCCATTGGTTCTTTTTCTTTAAGAACTTAAATAATATACATTGTAATGCAAAGTATTGAGGAAAAAAGCAAAAATTGATTGTACCTAACATCAGCAACTCATATAATGTAAGTTTTGTTTTAGCTGTGGTTTTCCTAGTCTATATTGCTATTCATAGTCCATGGAGGTTTTCACAAACATCAATTTAATTACAGTAATGTATCACCTGCTATCTCTGATTTTGATTTTAGCAATTTTTAAACAATTGTATTATTGGAAAAATACCATCTAAGGCCTGAAATTAAGGTCCAATATTATATGCTGCCTTAATATGTGATAAATTGGAAGGGCCTTACCTGGTCTAATCACAAGTTCCTTTTCTCAGAGAAGGTCTCCTAGCCAACCAACCCTCCTTATCAAGGGGGGCCAGGCATAGTTCCTTGTCATTGTTGAGTAGCAGGTTTAAGTTTCTTGCCAACCCATGGAATTACTAGAACAAGCCAATCACATCCTCCTGCAGGAATTAGGGCACCTCACCTTACTATAAAGCCTGCCTCCACAGCTCCTGGTTCTTTTCTCTTTCTCAAGCGCAGTCCCCACGTGGCCCTGTGTGGCATATAGTTTCCTCCTCCCCAGGCTGTGAGTCACTAATAAATCGCTGTCTATCTCAGCTGCCTGGTGATGGATGTCCTGTGTTCAACCATTTTATTCCTCACCAATAGGGTGAATAGGGAATGATCAAACAAAAAGAAAATCCCATAGCATTTATAAATATACATTTCTCTACTTTATTGGACTGTTGTATCGCAGACATTTTAGTCTATTTATAATTGGCTATTCTTTTTTTAAAAATGAGATTTTTAAAACCATTCAAAATATGCCTGTTATCTTCTCAGGATTTAGAAAAACTACTGTTTCACTTACTGTGAGAGTAGTATATAGATTCTCCTCAAAAACAGAAAAGAGAAAGAAAATATGCATTCTTCGCAGTAAAAAATAAAATAGCCACATTTGAATGATCATCACTGTTAGGAAATAAAAATAAGAAAATAATGTTTGAGTTATTGTGTATATGTGTCTTTATGTGTGCATGTGTGTCTATCTATTTTCTCACTGTTTCAACGTTTTTTATTTTATTGATTAACTAAATATTATTGATTGATATTTTCTTACTTTATCCCTCTATAGTCTTATTCCATCCCACTAACACATTATTCTCATTATACTATTGGATATAGGTTCATATATAATTCACAAGGTATGTACCATAAGTATTGAGCTTTTTTAAAAATTATTTTTGATATATTATTAATATAAACCTAGGTATATGTATATGTGTGTAAGCGTGTGTGTGTGTGTGTGTGCGCACATGCACGTGTGTGTATGTATTTAAATTGGTTCTAATTTTTTTTAATTGTATTTTTTGGGGGGGCAAAAATTCCCCCATTCTTATTTTTCTATGTTATCAGTGAGTTTCACATAAAAAGACAACCCTCTGTAAACTTTGAGAGTCACTCTGTGTTCTAGACTGAGTGTTACTTGTTTTATTATGTGTGACATGATCAGAGGCAAAATAATTTGTGGCACCTCAGTCATGTGCAATAACCATTTCACATCAAAAAGCAAACAACCAATCTGACTTTTACTATTACACGGTTCATATGAAACGTGCTTACTAGACCTGAAGCAGCAAGCAAGCATGAAATGCAATATTGTTTAACACTGACGTAAAAATAATTGAGGGGGGGGGGGAAAGAAAAAGAAATTTAAAAAGAAAAGGGAGTAAAATTGGTAGAAAGAAAAACCCTGTAAGAAATAAAGTCCCTGACCAGTTAAACTGTTGCAGGCCCACGTTCTGCTGGCGATTGCCTGCGATGCTGGAACATACAATTGAGCAAACAATAATTAATAAACTAAAGATTGTAACTCTGCTGGCCATTCAGTTTTCTCTAAAACAGTGGGGGAAGGTTTGATGTGAGAGAATCTCTTTTATTAGGAGGGAGTCTTGAGAATCTGTAGATAAACACTATATTTTGATCAAATTTCTCCAAGGGCCATAAATAAATATGTTCTGACTTGAAAATTAAAGTTCGAAATTGTATAAAATCTTTGAGAAGAATAAGGTTTAATATTAGCTAACCCTTTGAAGGAATACATAAGACAGAGAATTAGAATTGTTTAATGAAGACAACTTCTGAAACTTTGTAAAAAAATTTTTAAAAAGTGGGCAAAATCTTTTCTTTTCTCACTAATGGTTGTAAAATGCATGAATATAATTAAAATATATTCTGGAAAGATTAGATGAAAGGTAGAGAGGAATCTGTGAAGTGAAAAGAAATATATTCGAGTAACGTTCTGTCATGAATTATTTTTAAAATGTCAGTTCAATAATCACAATGAGGTGAGTTTTTTGTTTTTGTTTGTTCATTTTTTTGTTTTTAATGGAGTCGGAGTCTTGCTCTGTCACCCAGGCTGGAGTGCAGTGGCATGATCATAGCTCACTTCAGCCTGAAACTCTGAGGCTCAAGCAATCCTCCCACCTCAGCTTCCCAATATCTGGCACTATAGGAACCCAACCACCGTGCCCAGCCACTAATGAGATTGAGTTTCCAATTCTAAAGTAAATAATTTTTTATGACTGCAATCATTTCATGACTGACAAATAAGCTAAATGAGTATGTATAAATGTATAAGACACAGATATTTGCTTGCACTAAACTTAAAATTGAGTTGTTTTCCATTAAACTAATATAAACTAAACTAATATATTTAATTCAATGAATGTTTATTGCACACCTTCAACTCTCAAAATGCAGTTATGTGTGATTGCTAATAGAGCTAGTAGTTTAATATTTGGAATAAAAAGCAAAAATAATTGCAATGAAAAACTTAAAACGTTCATTGCCATTTAGATACAGAAATTAATTTATGTGGGTAACACAGGATGGAAACAGTAGGTGTGTACCAGAAGAATTTTTTAAACTTCAGGAATGGTGGTACCTTTGGGCAGCAATTTGAGAGTGAGCTACCACAGGCACCTTGTTGTCCTGAGTGAGTCAGGTGTGGCTGGTGGGACTGAGGGAGGTGAGGTCAAGCTGGTGAGCACTGAGGGTAGTCTCATTTGGCAGGGGATGGACTCTTGCAAGATATGGAAAGAAGCAGCCATTGAAGAGGTATAGTGGAAGATGATGAATGCCAGGCTGGGATAGTATATTCATCGTTTAAGCAATAGAAATCACAGAGCTTGAGTAGAGGGATTATATGAAGTGCTGATGCTTTGAGGATTTTATTTTTTTACCCAACATTTCCCACTGGAGGGCCTCTGTCTCACCTAGAATTGCATGTTTTGGTGTGGCTCTGTGTGTGTGTGTGTGTGTGTGTGTGTGTGTGTGTGTGTGTGTTTGCACATGTGCGCACAGTGCTTTGAGGTTAAAACCTAAGAACATTGTGAAACTAGATTGTCCCACTGAAGTCTTGTGATGGAAATCTCAGACGAAGAGGCTGACTTTTTGAAATTCTTTCCCATAAAGATATTAATTTTTGTCACTTAAGATGCCTGGCTCATTCATCAAGCTAATTTGAGCCATTTAAAATATAAAATGGACTTTGCTTGTCTTTTTTCTTGTTATTACTAGTATTATTATTTTTTTTTTTAATGAAAATAAGGCTTGCTTTGAAGTATTTTTGCTACTTCCCTTCTATTCCTTTGGCTAAATTTTGTTTTCATAATGTTTGTTCAATTAACCTTGGTATTTTTAGGATTTATCTGGTCTTGATGCTTTCTCCAAAGCCCTATTCTTTTTTGATTCATGTACTTTGGCCTTTTTTAGGTTGATTTATTTCTGTCAAAAACTATTTCATAGTATAATGTACTGACCATAAATCCATTTCTTATGGTATGCCTATTGCTTTAAAAAAGTTCATTTCATGTGCAGATAAAACATGTATATTTTTGCAATCTTTGAACAGTATTATCCACTTGTGTGGCAGCGAGCTAGAGCTTTGAAAAGTAATACTTTCCAGGCCTGACCTGGTAGTGGACTTTCATAACTTTCCATTATTGGCTACTGCGCTTTATATATAACGAAGAAGTGGGCAAACTTATTTGGATATAAACAGTGAAATGAAACTTCTATTCTTATTCTTGAGATATATATATATTTTTTACATATAAATTATATATATAAATATACAGTCATGCATTGCTTAATGAATGAGGTTTGTTCTGAGAAATGCGTCTTTAAGGAAGTTTAAGTAAGTTGTCATGTGAACATGATAGAGTGTACTTAATCAAACCTAGATAGTATAGTCTACTTCACACCTAGGCTATATTGTTTCTGGGCTACAAACTTGTAACGCATGTAACTTCACTGAATACTATAGGCAATTGTGGCACAATGGTAAGTAGTTGTGTATCTAAACATATCTAAATGCTTAAAAGATACACTAAAAATCAGGTATTATAATCGTGTAGGACCACAGTTATATACCCCATTTGTCATTCCCTGAAATGTCAATGTGTGGCATATGACTATATAT
>NW_012145745.1:2268170-2306561 GCF_000956105.1 Propithecus coquereli
TTTCTGTCCTGACCAAGAATTACTAGTAGTATTATTGATATTAATTTATTACTTTTTCACCTACTTTGCCATCAGATGAAAATATATTTAAGCCTTTGTTGTCTCTATGTATGATTATATGTCTTTTCACATTTTACTACACATGAGATTGAAATAACATTAGGGATTGTCTTTGCCCAAAACCAGGGAGGATAGAGAATTTCCCCCACTTTGCTCCGTTAAGGCCCATTATTCGCTCTAGTGTAAGAAGTTTCAGTCACCAGATAGTCTCTCTGTCCCTAAAAACAGCCCTCTAGAAATGATTTTCGGTTTCTCACATTTAAAAAATTGCTTTGACAAATCAGAATTTAAAAGCAGAATCCTCTCATTACCTCCATGGAATTATGTAAATGCAGGAAGTTAATAGCCAAAGAAGGCTCAGTGGTTACTGGAGAATGTTGATCTGCCTAGATAAGTCGTGACCAGTAGCAATTTAATGTGAATTTCAGATGAACTTTTAAATTTTCTAGTAGTCACATTAAAAAACAAAACATATGAAATTAATTTTAATAGTATATTTGGTTTAACCCAATATGCCTAAAATATTTCCATTCAACACGTGATTAATAATAAAATCATTAATGAGGTAATTGCATTCTTTTGTTCATACTAAGCTTTTGCAGTCAGGACTGTATTTTAAACTTACTGCATGTTGTAACTCAGAGCAGTTGTCAATAACCATATGTGGTTCATGACTACCATACTGGATCATTGTTCCTTTTTCTAGGCAGAATAAAAATTCTTGTAATCATTGAGTTATCAGGAAATTTTTCATCTATAAATGAAAAAATTACTGAATTAATATTCTTGGCTTTAAATCTATGTGGTTGGAAATATCATATGTACCCTATAAATGCATACAACTATTATATACTCATAATAATTAAAAATAAAATTTTTTTAAAAGACAAAAAATATTGTTGAAATAGTAAGTTTTATTTTATGTATATTTACCACAATAAAAAATTGCATTATGAGTAAAAAACAAAACCAAAAATATCTGTGCTTGGAAAGTTGTGCTGAAGAAAATCTCTGCTACAGATTTAATTCCAATAAAAATCCAGGCAATTGTGAACCTTTTGTAAAGGTTCTAGATGGCGATATCAATAAGCTATTGGAATCTTCTTTTATTTCCAGTCTCTCTGTAGGAAAAAAAAAAAAAAATGACAAAAATTATTTCCCTACCATCTTAGGGAGATGTCTGGTGTTTGTGCTTCACAACTTTAGGCAAAGAGAAGCTTGCTAGCTATGCTAGGGACAATTCCCAGGAAGAAAGTTGAGAAATTTCATACCCTGAACCCTCCAAGTCCCAGCCTGCTGGGGCTACTATAACAAAATACCATAGACTGGGTGGCTAAAACAACAGAAATTTAATTCTCACAGCTCTAGAAGCTAAAATCCTAAACCAGGGTGCCAGCCAATTTCCTTCTCCAGTGAGGATTCTCTTCCAGGTTTGCAGATGGCCACCATCTCACTATGTCCTCACATGGTGGAGAGAGAGCACACAGCTCTACCATGTGGCTACACAATTGATTGTTGTTTAGGATGACTTTTAATTTTGGTCCATTCTAGAAAGGAGACTGTGGTTTGCTTGTGGACAGTGATCTATAAGAGTTTCCAGAGCAAGACATCAAAATAAAAAGATAATTTTCTGTATAATATATATATTTAAAAAAATCCTTTTCCATCCAAGTAAGAATGTTCAGGGACAAAGATGGTTAATGTGACAAAGAGTCTCCTTCTGCCTATGTCTATTAGTTTTTCTTTAAGAACCCCAAACAAGATTGATACAATTTTTAGTCAAGTCATATAGCCTCTTTAAATCCTATCTGTTGAGATGCTGGGTTGTGTAAAGGAGATGTGGGAAATGTTCAGAAAATGTAAACCAACAGTGTTTTGGGACCAGGTAATTTGTTGGAAGTAGTTGGAAATAAACCTGGAAATAAACATACTGAATAGATTTTGGAAGATATTTAATCAAATTTGTACTTTTTAATAGACAATGTGCCATGTAAAGTGTTGAACTAAGCTACGTAACGAAAACTTTAAAGGTATAATTCTAGAACGAGAGTAAGAATTAGTTAATTGGGAGCCAAATGGGAGTGAACAGACTATTCAAAGGATATTCCATGATCAAAGCATGATGCTAAAAAAAGAAAGCACCTAAATTAAAATAATTGGAGTGGAAAGAAAAAGGTAAGCGCAAGAGCTATTAGTAGGCAATAAGCAATAAGACATTGAACATGAGTGGATGTGGGAAAAATGTAAGAAGGGGTTATTGGTTGTGATTCTAAGCCTTCAAACCTAGATTTGTGGAAGTACACTGGTGCCATTAGCAAAACAAGTTTAAAAAAAATGAAGGTTATATTAAAAACTATTCATATTTTATAAGTAATCAATTCCTCTATTCTTGGAAAGAAATTAATTTAGTGAAATTAAGAAATATTCATTAGAAATATCCAATTTTTAATGAATGAATGCAAACATTAAATGCTCGCTTTATTTGGAAAGAAACATAGTGATGATGATATTACATTTAAAATTGTCATTTGTTAAATGACAGTTGTAGGCATAAATATTTGTTCATGTATATGAAACATATCTACAATATTTAAAGAATTGTGATCTATTGTTATTCAAAACTATAAAAAAGCAAAATGGAATTTTATCCAAGATAGAAAAATAGTTTCTTATTCTTAGGTCTCAGGAAATGCTAGCAGCTATGCTTCATGTTAAGTATTTCAGTGAGAAAAGTGAAAATAACAGGCCACATTTTTAACACTATGTTTTATTATAGTAAATAGAATTATGTGCAACATTTCGCAGTTTCTTTTTTCTTCTTCAACTTTTCCATCTGTTATTTTTAGGCTTCACACCTACTGAGTCTGAGGAAATTGGACAGATCAAAACTAGAGAGATTAAAACAACATTTTTATTTTGCAAAATATATATTTATAAAATGGTTTGTTCTGAAACTAATAAAAATTGAAAATATTACTTGAGATTTTATATGATCTCTGATTTTTGGAAAATAGAAACTATTTTAATAAAATTAATTACTTGTCTGCATAGATGAATAATTATGAGTCATAAACATCATTTTCTTAAAATGCTTCTCCCTAGGTATTGACTAGAATAAAGTAACATTTTGGTACTGCCATTGGCTTGTGTATATTAGCTGACTCACTTTACAGTTTTTGTTATGCACAACATGAGAAATAATATTGATTCATCCTTTATAAATTACATTTTTATATAAGTACAGTATTAAATTTAATCTATTGTTCAACTGTGGATAATTTTAATATATGTGTTTATATATTAACTCATATATATAATATATATTTATATATATATTAAAAATGGCAAAGAGATATTGCTATTACCTGAGCAACTCCTACAATATTAAGAGAGTGAGTATATCTAACAATCATTTTGAGTAACATTATGTACTACAAACTAGAAAATACAAAAATTAGTAAGATTCCATATCTGATATTGGTGGGCTGTGGAAAAGTGCAGAGAAGTGTGTAATGAGGAAATTAGTGAACCGTGTGTTAAAGTGCTATAGAGATACAAGCTGAGAGATGTGGTAATAGAAACATGTACCATTTCTGAAGTCTGAGAAGTTTCAACATGGATTTATGTTTGAATAGTTTCGAGGTTGAGTAGATGTGGCAGCTAATGCTATGTGGCTCCTCAACCACGTTCATTGCCCGCTCCCCTCTGCAGGCAGAGGAAGAGCACGTTCCCCAGACTCCTCGCACCCAGATGAGTCTGGATGACTAGATCTGGTGGAGACATGTGAGCTGGAACCATTAAGGCCACTTCCAGGCCTGGTCCTTGAAAGTCCCACAGGATCTTCTTTCATGTTTCTTCTTTTCTCAGACAGCAGGAAGCAAAGGCCTCTCCTATGGTAGATCACACAATGTAAGGAACTTGGATCCCTAAGCTGGTATTAAGAGTGTTGCTGTCTAGTAGAATCACTCTACTTAATTAGAGCTGGGAAGGAAGAAAGCCATGAGTCGGCGATGTGTATTAGGGCACTGGTTGTTGGCTAGAGCCACTGTCACCTATTTCTTTTCTCTTCCTCTCCCCTTATTTTATTTTAAAGATATCTTTGAGGTAGAAATGGCAAGATTTTGTGACTGATTAGATATGGTGGAGGAAAAAGGACAAGAGTCAAACTGCGAATTTTCTGGTTAGGGTAGCCGACACCATAAACTGAAATAAGAATAACTAGGACAAATACTTACAAATGACAGGAGCTGGTGGAGGTGGAGATATTTTATTTGTGATAATGGTGTCACTTTTGGGACAAGATTGCCAGACATTAATAGAATTAATGCTCATGAGCTCAGAACAGAATGTGCCACCAAAATATGAGATTACCCATAAAGATAACTGATGATAGCAGGCCTCATACTAGGGGTCCATAGGCCTTTTGACACACTGATCAAATTTGTGAACCATCTTCCATAAAAATACACAGTCACCATAATGAGTGTTCATAGACACTCTGAAATCTTTTAATATAGGACCCAAGTTAATGAACATGAACACAAATAACAGGAAACACAGATGACTAGTTTCTAAGAAGCCAGGAAAATAGAATATTTCAGTAAAAATTTGTATTGCCAATAGTGTTAAATTCTACAGAAAGACCACATAAGATGAAAGTTCAAAACAGATGATTGGGTTAATGTTTTAGGAAGAGTCTTTTGACTGTTGGCATGGTGCTACAGTGTGATGAGTGGTAATGAGCTATTATCAGTAAGAGCAGACCATCTTCTCAGGAGTATCTTTAGTGACAGAAGAGACAAAAAATGAGTTGAAGAATAGAATTCAGTAGCAATATACTGACTAATAATTAAAAGTAAAGATATCAACAGAACAAGGTCCTGAAGGAGTTTGCAGGGAATGCACTCAAGTTCACAAAGAGAAGATAAGCCTTGCAGAAAACTTAGTACAAAGTTATAGGAAACTTAGAGGAGAGAGGAAAGTCATGGTAATCATATCTGATGGCCTCGGTTTTCTCTATAAAGGAGGCTGATCATTCTGGTTTCGTGAACTACACTGAAGACGAAACGCAATACAGATTTTTTCTAGACAACACTTCATTCCCAGTTTAAACTTATTTGCTCTTAATATGAGTATCAATTGTAAGACAAGACATAAATGCCACCTGTGTTTTCAAATCTCAGTTTTTTTCAATGCACTCAAAATATATTCCAAACTTATTCTGTTAGTATATATCGGAAATTTAGTAGAAGATGAGATTGATAAATTCTGCAATTTTCCTGCCAGAGGTAGCTGCTCTGGGAAAATACCAGAGATCTTGATTAGTTGTATTAGTTTTATATCAAATGTCAAACATAAATAAAGCTAGATACTATTTAAAGTGGTAAGAATAGATTTTAAGCAGTAATATACTATTGTAATAAGGAAAAATTGTCCAGCATGAACAGAACTTTGTGCAGAGGTGACTCAGCATTTTAAAGAGAGAATGGGGGAATGGGGAGGGCGTAAGCAATGGCTCAGTATAGTCAAGAAAGTGAAAAATTACAAAAATTTGGAAGGGGGGATTGGTCCATGTGAAATCCACCTGGGTGTGTTAACTGTCTCTTACAAAAGTTAGGCTCCTACTGTCTCACATAGAATGGGAGGCAGGGGCCCTGTCTTCAGGTGCTGGCTGGAACAAACAGTAAATGCTTTTGACAGCTTTGAGTTTTCTCAGGCAGACACTTTAAGCAGAGCTAGAGTCGTCCTAGGGATGCAACCTTGAGCTGTTAGAAACTGTGTTAGTGTTTTCCTCAAGTTTTTATAGGTCAAGGTTGAGGCCAGGAAAGGGCTCCAAGGAGTCTGGTTAGAGTTTGGGCATAGAAAAAAATCTTTGTTAATGGCTAGTTCTGATTCCATTGGTGAAAAACTACCATTGTCAATATTCATGTTTTATTTTCAATGCCTGTAATAGGACATCCATACTGGCTGCCAGACTATTCAGTGTTTCTGTTTCTTTGGAAAATTCTGTAGTATCTTCTTATCTTTATATTCTTTGAATTGAATCTTTAAAACCTGATTCAACCACTTTTTGTTTCTTTACAGATTTTTTTTGTCTTACTTTTTCTAAAATAACATAACCCATCCACTTTAGAACGTCTTTACTCATTTTAATGAGTGGCCAGTTCACATGTGTAGCAAAGTAATTGGAGATGACTATGGATAGGAATACAAAGATACTAATGAGAGATCAGAAGGGAGAGAAGGGTGGTAACTAGCATCCACTGAGTGTCAACAGTGTGCTAGGAATTCCGCTAGCTGCTTTATCGATGGTTTAATTTGTTTCTAATAACTGTCTAATATCCAGACAAAGAAACTAAGACTTAGAAAACAAATTTGTAAAACATGCACAGTTTATAAGCACCAAACATTTGGCTTTAAATCTGGTTTTTTGTTTTTTTTTACAGAGTCCAATATATTGTGCTCCCTCCCAAATAATATTCTGCAGTCTTTATTGGTCTCCAGATTGCCTTTGTTTGCAGTGTATTGAAATATATTACATTTGTGTAAATATTGAAAGAGGCAGTGTGTTATACCAAGTGAAGTACTTGGGTTTCCTTCCATATAGTCAAGTTCATATCCCGCATCTGAAAAGGGAAGGATCTGTAGACACAGGACAGACACTCCTCCAACCTTTTCTCAATAGCAGATGTACTTTGCTATTTGTAAAATGTACTACAAAAGAGATACTTACCAGCATATTCTACTATCTAACATATTTCTAGCCATGTACATTTTATTTAATCACACAACTCTGCTATTATTTTCAACATTGGTAGCATTAGATTAAAAAGAAAATAGCAACTAGAACAGAATTTACATCTAGGATTTGCTCCATATTCTGTACTTAGAATAGGTTACTGCTTCCAAACTAACAGGTTCTCAGTTTGTTAAAAGTTAAATTGCTCATATGATTCTCATCTGTATAGGAAAAATTTAAAATTACTCCCTTTTATTATACTTGGGAATAAGCCTAAGTAATCCTAAAACTGAATAATAACAGCAGAACTGTTTGTTTTGGAATTCAGCTTAATTCAACAAATATTTATTGAATACCTATATTTGGAAGTCAGTGTGATGAACATTTAGAAGTTAGTGGTCTGTTCTGAAATTTCATTTGAAATTCTTTTATTTCTAGTTTTATCATTTGTTGCAAAGCTAAGGTAGTAGCAGCTTGATATATAAACTGAGAATAAGCTTTTATCCCTGTAAAGATTTTGAAAGAAAGAAGCCCTCAAATCACAGCAGGAAGTTGCACGGCAACATTCTGTGTGCTGGTACACCAAGTATTGAGCGGGATACAGTGATTACTTTATACATTGTTTTCTAATCGGAGAACCCACACAATAGTGACTGTCACTGATATGAATGATACATTGGCATCCACCTCTCCCTAGTGTTTGGGTTTCTTCTCCTACTTATTTTCCATGTAGCTCAGCTGCCAAGTCTCACACCTAAAGGGTCAATCCTTCACTATATGTAGTTTAAGTAAAATTCCACATTTACTTCCAAAGTGATGCCTATAACAAGGGATTCTAACCATTTGGAAAAAAAAGCTAGGGGGTAGACATATCGTTTGGTAGTGTCTCACTTACAAATTACTCATGCAGACTTATGGAGACTTCCCTTACTCGCTAATGACCGGTGCAGACCTTCTCAAATGGTTGTCACAAGCTTTTCATTATACAATCCATGTAACTGACTGTAGTATTTGTGAAACGGGAACCCAGCCTCCAAAACTAGAATATTTTTTCCAGCATTGCTAGATTTTTCTTCAGGGACAATTTCCTGCTGCTGCTACTGTGTATTGTTAGGAAAATGATACCAAGTTAAAATAGCTTGAGTAGTTAATGCAAATTCACAAAGCCACCTGACACTGACTTTGTCTCAGTTTCTTGAAAGAAATAACAGAGGAGATGTAAATCCAGTACCAATGAAATGCTAAGCAAAGCAAGTTAAAAAGGAAAGGTTTACTTTCCGATTTAGTAGTGTTAGGCTTTTAGAGTGGTTGTGAGAAGATGTAGGCTCAGTCCTGGGTTTTTGTCCACATTTGTGCAAGTTCAATGATTTGTGTAAGGCAGTGACTTATTTTAGTTGTAAATGTTTTTATCTATTGAAAGAATTATGTACCCTGCCCCATCAAATGATAGAGAATCTTACGGGAGTCTGATTTATAGAAATAAATAAATAGTGATTTGAAACTCCACTCAGATATCTTCAGGGCTTCCTTAGAGGCTGATAAATTCCTAGATAAAAATTCTGAGTGTATGCAAGCTATTAGATTGAATATAAAAAGAATGACCAGAAAAAGTGGGAAATAAAAGATTAATGATGACTGAGAGCCTACAACTTGCCAGGGATTGTGTTGTGTCTTTGACAGACATTATCTGACATAGTCATTGATACTAAAAACTTATTAATTGCTTCTAGCTGATATATGACTAGAATGTAAGTGACTGGGAATATTAACAATTAAAATTTGTTTTACTTAAGCATAGTAGTTGTAGATAGGCCTAGGAAATTTCAAAGAGATGAAAGATTATGAAAGCTAATGATTCTTTTTCTTATTTACTTTTTCCGTGAAGATAAAGAGAGGAGGAAAAAAAGCAAAGAACAGAGGAAGGAGAACAAGAATTCATTTTGCCATATATTTTTTAAATGCTTTCCTGATCAACCTACAAAATCTGAGAGAGGGGCGAAGTGCTTACTCCCATGTAGTTATTGGCTTTGTTGGATGGTTAGATTGGGTGGAAATGGCTTCATACCTTACTGGGTTTCTATTTGTTCTTGAACCACATGGAGACACCTGGTCAGCCTACACTCTGGGTTTTCTATTTTGTTTTTAATTGTTTGTTTTGTTTTTGTTTTGTCTTATTTTTTAGCAGATCATGTGTTAAGTTTTAGAGTGTTGAATTATTTCAAGAGTCTAAAAATATATATTATGTCTTAGCATTAGGCATTTTCTATGAAGAACCTGTGATAGTACTCATTACATTTATCCACAGATTTGTGTGTCTCTTCCGCCACCAATATTTCAAGTAATTTATGACCACTATAATGCTGTTTTTAGTAAACTCTCTAAGGAATTATTTGCTAGTTCAGTATTCTCCCTTCTTCAAGTGACCTTGGAGAAGAAATACCTTCAGCTTAAATAAAAGTAAAAACCCAAATATTCTATGATGATAACAATAAAGTAATTCTATATAATCTGCAGTGATTTCTACCTATAGCAGAGTTAATTTGTTTCCAAAAGTAGTGTCTAGAGGACAAAAAGGAGAAAGACAGGGAGGAGGAGATGAGGCAAAAGAAAAGAAATATACCACAATGTACATGATGCTTCCCAAGGTTAATGTAAGTCTCTGTGCAGTTACCACCTTAGAAGATGAGGGAGAAAGAAACCAGAATATTTCACCCCCAAATATATTTCATTGATAGATTTTGAGATGGCTACTCATAAGGGTTGCAAACACAAAAATAGCCCTGAGAAGCTATTTTTTGTGGGCGATGTTAACTAAAAATAAAATCCACAGCCCTCTGATAACTGAATGGACCCCTCTCAGCTAAGGCGACCTCAGAAACACCTTAAAACCAAGTTTCCAGCCATGACGGGCTGAGAGAGCGATAAAGCACAATTACAAATACACATGATTTCCCTTTTTCATAAATGCTCATGACTCCTCCTGTATGTATATTTGACCATCTCACTCAGTATAAAATCTTGTTCCTTTTATCTGTCCTTCGAAGCATATGTGCCTGGCTTCTGTCCAGGGCTCTGCTTCCAGCCTGTTGGAATGGCCCCCCAACAGGCTGCTACCCTTTATGAGAAATAAAGCTCTCCTTTTTTTCTTAATTATAAACCTCATAAATTTTTTTAGTTAAAAGGGAGATTTGCATTTGTAGAGGAAATCTACATTAGTGAAATGAAGTAAACAGTAGATGTAAACAGACTTTCTCTGGGGCCCTTCTTATCTGGATCTAAGGAAGATTAACTCCCAAAAAAGTGAAGTTTGACACTTTTAAAGGTCTTACAGAGAACCTTTTACCACAGGCCACCATCTATTCTTTTGAGAGTGGCTCCTAGAAATTACCTGTGAAAATGTATCTGCATAAGACAACCTTGGCTCACAGTGATGTTCTGTCCCTCGCCTTCTTCCACCTCCCCTAGAGTTTGGGGACAGTTGGTCCCAGACCATTGTTCTTAGGATCATTCATTTCCCTGAAAATCATTTACTCCTACACTCCCATTTCCTCTCTCTCTAAAGAAGAGGTAGTTAAGGCATCAATACCCCTGCCCTTTTTTGAGTTTTCATATTTTATATGACTCTTGTGCACACATGTGCATGTAACAAGTTTGTTATGCTTTTTTCTCACTCATCTATCTTTTGTTATAGGGGTGTAGGCCATGACCCATTATAATCGGGAAGAAAGGAGGTAATCCCTACATAGGAGAGAAATACACAAGTGGTGTTCATTGTGGAAATTCTTAAAATAAATATCTCACTTTTCAGAACCTCTCAGAGCAAAATTTCATGAGTCAATTCATGAATGACTTATATGGGCAAAATAACTTTCGCCCCCAAAAAAGCATCTGATTTAGTTTTCAAGTATAAAAAATATTCAGAAATTTAAACTTTATTTTTTGATAGACAATTGGACCAAATCTGATTACTTTAGATATCAAATGCATAATAAGTTTTTAGTTACTATTTTTGATGAAAAATATTTTACATAAATAGGGAATGCATGTATAATTTCAATGACAGTATAAAATATTAATTGACCTAACAATCAATTTAAAAACTGAAATTTAGTAACTTTGAAGGTCTAGTAGACCACCCCTTGAACAAATACCTTCTCTCCTTCCTTTAGTGTTATTGAAACTGCAAGGCGGTTTCAGCCTAGATCCTGTTGCTCATTGCACAAAGATCCAATTATTGAGACAACTAGGATTGCTAAGGAAGAAAGAAATTAAGTACAAAAAACATCTTGTTGGAAGAACAGGAGAAGCTACCTCAAATCTGTCTCTCTTCAGCTAACAGAGATCATGGGCTTCTTAAGGAGGGGCCATGTGCCTTGGAATAGGTTGAGGGTGATGGTGAGTCTTGGCATCAGGAATTCTGCCCTGGGGTCTTCAGAATCTCAACTTTTTTGTACTGCAGAAAATTCACCATTTCTGGGAAACAACTCTGAAGATCAAGGAGTTAGTTACGGAAGAGGATTATAAAAAACATATAGGGGTTATTGAAATTTGTTCGTGGAGTTAGTTACAAGTCCTTCCTCCTTTTGAGTTCATCCTTCAATCTTGGGGAATTAGGACATGGATTTATTTGGCTGCTTCCTGTTGAAATGGAACATAGTTGGCATATGAGGAAGAATGAAAATGTTGGGCCTGTAACTGAAACTTTTTAGTACATGTTGTTGAATTGCCACCTTCTCCCACAAAGGTAGTAAAGTATATCGAAAGAAGTACCCATCCCTGTCTGGGATCCCTTCTGGGTAATATTGGTCCAGTGTCCTCCAGATGGAATTTCCATTCCAAATTCCTGTAGTCATTTATGAAAACAGTTTTAGGGAGGATTTCCAACAACAAGTGTCCAAGGAGTTTGTTTCTGTTGATACCACAGGCAAAAATATACTCAAAGGGTGCACCAATAGTACCTGCTCCTGTTTGCGTGTCCCCCTGGGAGCTGGTGTGTTATCAGTTTCCCCAGACCTTGAGGAAACATTATTTCCTGACATACTATTGTACAAATAGGGGCCCCCTGGCTATACAACTGGAGGGAGGGATTAAGGCCAATTGGTTGGACAATTGTTGGGCTGCTCTTTTGGTCCTCAAGTCTACCATGGACAGTTCTCTGATGTCCCTGACAGTGCATGATGGTACCTTCCTGGGCAGTAAGACAGCTTTTAGTAACTCAAGAATTTGTGGTCCATATTTAATTTTCTTGTTTGTGGAGGTAAGGTACCCTATTTCTTCCAAATAACTTTAAGAGCATGTATTACTATAAAGGCAGACTTAGAATCAGTCTAGTTAGTGCAATTAATTTATTCTTCTGGGCAGATGTCCCAGGGATAGGGCTTGTGGCTCAATTACCTGTTGGCCAGTAACCACAGCATACTGAGCTTTGCATTGTCCTTGTTCTGTAAGGCTGCTTCCATCAGTAAACAGCTCTTTATCTGGGTCCAACAGGGGCTGCTCGGTCAAATCCAGGAGACTAGAATACGATAATTAGAATGTAATCATAGACTGGGGAACAAGAGTCCATAGGCAGAAAGGTGGCTGGATTTAAGGTGGACACCAACTTCGGAGTTACATTAGGATTATTAACAGAGTAGCCTGATATGTAATTTACCCATCTGGCCACTAGCCATTAACCAAAAGACTCCCTTTTGTTCTAGTAGGAGTATTATACATAATGCATGATGTGAACAGTCACCAGTTGCCCAAGGGTAAACTTTTCAGCTTCCTATAAAATATCATAAGTAGCAGCCACCAATCTTAGACAAGTGGGCCATCCTTTTGTTACCACCTCCAATTGCTTAGAGAAATAAGGTACAGGTTGCTTTTGATCTTGCATTATTTGATTTATTGCCCTTAGGTATTGAACAAACCAGTAGACATGTCCAACCTCCCATTCATGGCTGGAAACTCAGTTTAAGGTTTGTTTGCTTTTTTGGGGGGGTCCCCTTGGCCAAAAGGGGTTCCATTCAGTCACTAGGGGAAGTGCCTAGGATTTTATTCTAGTTTACATTCCCCGCTCCCCTTTGCCCAAGGTTTGCCAGAGGCAGCATTCATAGCCAAACTTTTATTTTCTCCCATCATTGCTGGGTGGTATGGTCCCATCCCCTGGTTCCATCCTGTCCCTTGGTGAGACCCTTATGGCCAAAGGACTTAATGTCAAAAGATGTCTAGCGAATTAAATGTTTTATACCAAATGGGAATGGAGGTGGACAGACATTTATCAACTTTTCAAATCTTTTAACAACACAAGAGCAAAAAATCAAATGCCAAAGCAAGGTTATAAAATGAACCTATCTATAAGCACTGAGCTACTATAATCTTGAGTTTAGTTACTGACATGGCAATTTGTTTTATAAAATACAACATTATTAATCATTTAAGCTAAGGTATTTAGAGACTTCTATAGCAATATGTTTTGCCGTCACTTTAGTAATTTGTCTTAAGGTGGCCAGTAAATTTCTTATTGTATGTTTATTTTGCATAAACCTCATAACTGGGAACAACTATATCCAAGAAGCTCTGTCACCAGGTATCTTGATATCCACCCTGTAATTTTCTCTTACATCTATGAGAAGCATGAAATTCTTTATGATTGGGATGGGACCAGGTGTGCCAAAAGGGTAAAGTCCCTCGTTTTGCCAACTGTTTAGACATCTATGTGTGTGTTCTAAAACGTACACTATATTTATAGATCTTGCAGATGTTACATTATTCAAATAGCAAGTCTTAGTAGAATACCTAATGTTTGTTGTCTTGGTAGGAATTTTTAAGTTTAAAAGTAATAATTAAAACTCTATTTTGTGACTATTTCTTGTTCTATGTTTTAAAATTCTTTTCCTTCTCTTTCCTCAATTTTGTTTAGGAAAATATGTTTAGCTATTACATTTGTTTAGACAATGACTTTATGAGGGCACAATTAATCACACTGGTTGTATATCTAATATGCATAGGCTGTAAAAATGGTTAACAGGAAAATAGCTTGAGATGATAACTAGAATCTAAGTAAACTGCTAAAATAAATTAGGTAAATATAAATGAGATAAATGCTTATGACAGGCAATTCGAGATTTCTTGCCTCCTAGGTCTTCACTAAGGTTTGGGTTACTGGGAGTTAAAATTTCTGGTTAATGTATGTGATATTATATATAAAGTGAGGCAAAAATAAATATATGAGATATATTTTTATAGAAAAAATTATAAAATGAGCATAAGATGCTGCTCTTTATTAAAAGGAATAATTTTGTTTAATTCAGAGGTTATTTAAAGGTTTTTATAAAATATAAAACTTCCAGAGCCAGCGATTGACTGTAGGTTGGTTAAGAAAGTTATAAATATAAAGATATATTTTGATAGGTTAAACAGAAAATAATTTTATATGATCAATTTGGTCAAAATTTACATCTTTATAATATTTAGTAAAATATATAAAAGAATATGATACAGCTGTTGATTTAGTTAAGCATTTTCAATTACTGAACGCAAAGTTATACTTATTTAAATAAGGTAATGTTAAAAGACAAATTAGGCTGGGCGCGGTGGCTCACACCTGTAATCCTAGCACTCTGGGAGGCCGAGGCGGGCGGATTGTTTGAGCTCGGGAGTTCGAGACCAGCCTGAGCAAGAACGAGACCCCATCTCTACTAAAAAAATAGAAAGAAATTATCTGGACAACGAAAAATATATAGAAAAAATTAGCCGGGCATGGTGGTGCATGCCTGTAGTCCCAGCTACTCGGGAGGCTGAGGCAGTAGGATCGCTTGAGCCCAGGAGTTTGAGGTTGTTGTGAGCTAGGCTAATGCCATGGCATTTACTCTAGGGCAACAGAGTGAGACTCTGTCTCAAAAAAAAAAAAAAAAAAAAAAGACAAATGAATCTGGGCAGCCAATTCTATAAAACAGAATGAGAGCTCCCACTGGCAATGGCAACACAGTGGGTTTTGTAAGGTAGAAACAAGAAAAAAGAACAATAGGAAAAAAAAGCTGATGGGTTAATATCAGGTTATTTCAGATTACTTTTTTGGGGAAAAATTAAAGTAGACAGGACTTCCTTATTATACTGATTCAAGTAAACTGGAATCTCTTGTTTTTAGGAAAAACTGGTGTTTGGGGACGTCCATGCTTCCTTAAAGTTTCAGTTTGACTATGTGACATTTAGCATGAGTGACTCCATTTTGGTTTGCTCTGTTCTGTTGGGGCCTACTACAGGAGAGGCCAAAACAATGACCTCCTATAATTTTTGTTTAACAGGAGATACTAAATGTTGTTAGATGTAGTTCTCCATACTTTACAGAAGATTTAAAGGGCATCTCCATTTACAAACATATTTGAACTGATTGTTAATACTAAGCAGAAATGGCATTGATTTGTAAATATTAATGATTTATCCAGGTATTAATGAATTATATATGTAAATTTTTAAATGGAAACATATTATTTGCAATAATGACAATATGTTTTTCCTTCTAGTCCTCACATCCTGTGCTTCTTTTGTCTTGTATTGTAGCAGCTTGGACATCTAGTAAGATGCCAAATAGAAATGATAACAACTGGCATCTTTACATTGTTACTGATTTTAATGGGACAACTATCAACAGTTTACCTTGAAGTGCAATGTTTGCTGTGGCTTTCCTGTGCATACCTTATCAGGTTTAGAAAATTCCCTTAATTTTATGTCCGTTCTTAATTATTTGACATAAAAATTAACTTGAACAATACTTTTGTTACAGTCTTTAATTTTCTAGCATTATTATTTTATTCTACTTCAGCATGATGTCAATGAGACTGAGGTTGCACAGTTGACGTTTAGTCCTAGGAAAATGGA
This sequence comes from Propithecus coquereli, assembly GCF_000956105.1. NCBI lineage: Eukaryota > Metazoa > Chordata > Mammalia > Primates > Indriidae > Propithecus > Propithecus coquereli. Next base: position 2,283,832 of record NW_012145745.1, read on the forward strand.
TTTAAGATTAAATAGATGACAACTCTGAGAGTTTGGAAAACAATCATGGGACATGCCCTCGCGATTCAGGTTAATCTTTACTTGAGTCATTGAATCATAGCCCTTAACATTTCTGCTTCACAGTGGTGGTGGGGGGACATAAAGAATCTTTTGCTCCAGAAGGGTAAGAGACTTGTTTAGCAGGGAAAAAAACCTGCAGTCTCCAGGTGGTTTTACATGAACAGTTAATTGAAAAGCAAAGTAAGTTCATTACTTAAATAGTTAAAAATAATTGATGGCTTATAATTAATAAAAAATTACCTGATAATTCAAACTTATGATTTATAATTCCCCTTGAGTTCTATAATATTATTTCCTTTTTACAGATTAGGAAACAAATGCTTATTTATAAATACATGAATTTACAAATTTCTCAGAGCCTAATGAGAGAGCCAGAAAAGCAAGTCAATCTTGTTTTCTTCAACCCTTTTATTTTATACCTTGCTACACAATCAATTTTTCCATGTGTTTGATTCTACCTTTAAGTCAGCTTCTCTTACAAAAAGAAAAGATACCAATTGAATTCTCGTGTAAAATTTAGAATCTAAATCGATTACTTGATAAGTGTGTTTAAAATGGATTTCTGCTACATTTTATGGAATGTTTTTAATTCTTGAAGTTCTTACATCCTTTACCATTCATCATCCAAATGTAAAATTCACAAGCTCCTCCTGATGTCAACTCTGCCAAAATCTGTCACCTCATTGAGCTAAATATTCTCTTTCGCTTTGCAACTCAGATCTGAGAAACAGCTTGTCGCCTTAAGCTGCAGAAGCAAAACTTTCTGTATAATCTGTGACTGACTTGTTCTGGGAAATGCCCAATCAGTTTGACAGTCACTTCAATTCTGCTGTATCAGGCTGAGATTAGTCCAATCAGATCAGACGCTGCATTCTGTCAGCTGGTGACCCTCATTTCTAGTCCATTTTATTAATAATATCCCCGGTTTACTGAGAAATTTGATAAGGCATAAAAGATACTGCCCATCTTTAATTATTCTCCTCATGGAATTTGTTTACCTATCCACTCAATTTTAGGGACACAGATCATTGTAGGGAAACCAAAATTAAAGATTTCAAAGATCTTCATTATAATTACATATTATATATTAATACAAAACAAAGTATCATTATATAGTATTATATTTAAAATAATAATATTGTTATTGTCATAGTTTTCCAAGTATAGTCACATCTTCCAGAGCCAGCGATTGACTGTAGGTTGGTTATCTATTAACTACCAATTGTTTAACATTTTAAATTAATATTTTATCTTAATAATGTTCTCAAGTCAACATTTTATTTTGACTCCAAAATATTTGTTAACATAGTACAGAACTTTTTTCTTTCTTTCTTTTTTTTTTTTTTTTGAGACAATCTCACTCTGTCACCCAGACTAGAGTGCAATGGCATGATCATAGCTCACTGCAGCCTCCATTCCTGGGCTCCAGTGATCCTCCCTCTTCAGCCTCCCAAAATGCTAGGATAACAGGTATCACCCATCACACCCAGCTCAAAACTTCATTTTCAACATGTTTTTCATAAAGTTTTTCCTATAGACTAATATAGTTTAATCAGACTAGTGTGTGTGTGTTGGCTGCTGCTGAAGCTGTCAAGGATGCAGAGATGCCCACGTGGTTCAGAATGAGGGCTCACAGCTGAGAGGAAGGAATCTCGGAGCACAGAATCTTTCCACAGTGATTCAAAAGCAACACCCTGGTATCCTGGTGCAGTCATACAATCTATATGTTCATCTAAAAACAATGTTTGAGAAAACCTCTCCATTTTTGCCGTATTCAAGTTGAAGTTTTATCTTTGTGTGCTTGTTTTTGACCTGAAATCAGCTCACTAATAGGGATGTTGTCTGAAATTTTTTATATTTCTGTAAAAAGCAATTTTAGAAATGCTTTTAAGTTCCAGGCTTTAATTTCAGGAACAATATCTAAACTTTTAAAGATTCATTTTGTGTTAATTAAAGACCCAGAATTTTTTTTCATTTCATTTCCATTTCTTCAATATTAAGCAGAAGCAAATGGATAATAATTATTTAATTACCATAGCAACAGAGATTGTTCGAACGCCACATATTTAAAAACAGAATTTTTAACAGGCTTATAACTTGAACATAATTACTTACAGAAGAATAAGATCTTAGGATGACCTTCTAAGTGATTTGCTTGGAGAGCTGAGATATGTATTTTTGAAGTTGAATATTTTAGCCAAGAAAATACACACACAAAAATGTGTTCTTTCCTTGATATGCATCCTCCAGAGCCCAGCAGGCATCAGGAAAAAGACTCCCGGGAACATTGCTGAAACAACTGAATTGCCTTAAGGGGCAGACAACCAAACCCAGCTAAGGAGTTTTGGGCTATATCCCAGACAGTTTATTAAAAAAGCAAAGGGGATAAAAACTCCCCAAAGATCACACACTAGTTGCGCCTTAAAACTGTGATTTTAATTCTGTGGTGCTGAAACTCTGTCAAATAGCCTATAGCAAGATATGTACTATGTGCTGCAAAATGATGCAAAATAAATACTCAGCGTGTTTTGAGAACAAACTCATTAGTAGAGGAAATACTGTACTATACACACCCTAAGGATATTTGAGTGTTCACATAGGCACACAAATGTTGATGTGAAGTGTCATTCATAGGTGATGGTAGCTGTATATTTTTTCATTAACGTAACTCTTAGATTTCTATTAAGTTGACTAAGGGCTTTATGAGATTTGTTAGTTTAGGGAAAAACACCAGGATAAAACTAATTATCAAAATGGCCCTAATTTTAATTTTTAATGACGTATTCCCTTTTAAAAATATTTTTACTTTCTCATTTGAGAAACAAAATGCTATAAAATAAGTAATATTATTAGCCCAATTTCACAGGTAAGGAAATTAAGGGGATCACAGAATTTCCCAGAACTCTGACATGGAGATTTGTGTGCATGGTATTTATTAAGAAGTATGTTTGTTATTTGTACTTGTGTAAGGGAGGAGAAAGAAGCAAGACCAGCGGAGGGAGGAGCTGAGATGAAAGCAGACCTAATGAAGGCATCAGTAGACATCATGCAGGGGAAGGGAGTTCTAGATCTGGTGTGACCCTTCAGAGTCGCATCTGAAGGGTATTGGGCCTGTATCTCCCCACCATTATCAGTCATCCCATGAAATCTGTTCGTGTAAAGAGGTGTGAGGCTGGGGAAAGAAGTTTTCTTCAATTGCGGTGATCCCCAAAGAGGGTGACAGCTCAGGAGAGTTGTAGTGTAGCCTTCCCAGCAACTAGGGAATAAGTCCTCTATTCTTGAAGGGATATCTGGCTGGCACAATACAGCGTCCACCACAGAGAGTATGGAGCTACACAGGTAAAAAGTGCATGCACCAAGATAAACTAGAGTTTACAATTCTAAATTCTATTCCTATGTTACCGCACCCTTACAACTCCATGTTAGCATTTTGTAAATTGTTCTAGCATTTTGTGTGGATTTGTATTACTTCACTCTCTACTCATAAATTCATCTAGAACTGAGCTTTAAAATAGCATTCAACTATAAACAAAGGAGTCTGTTTGCATTATAAAAATAAAGTAATATTCAATATTTATATTAGCATGTTCATTTTCTAAGCTGATGGATATGTTTATGTAAAAACAGTACTGAATATATATCTGTCTATTCAGTTAAGAACAGTTATGAAAACTGAATATAATGATATTTTTGGTTTGAAGCATATCTGGATATCAACAGAAGGTCTGAAAATTATAAAAAGAAGAATGGGAACCTGACAAAGGATCAACGTGTTATATATCCTCAAGCTTCTTTTTCTCTGGCTACATGGTAGTGATTAAATCATGAACCATACACTTATTTATTTATTTATTTTTTCTGAGACAGAGTCTCGCTCTGTTGCCCAGGCTACAGTGCCATGGCGTCAGCCTAGCTCACAGCAACCTCAAACTCCTGGGCTCAAGCGATCCTCAGCCTTGGGCTCCCAGAATCCTAGGATTACAACCATGAGCCACCATGCCCGGCCTCATACACTTATTCTTGAACCCAGAGTAACAGGACAACACATAGAGCAAGTATTCAAGAAAAATAGTAACTCATTTTCTAAAAGAGTATATAGAGACACTTGTGATTTGTGATATAATTTCTAAGTTTCTATATGAAAATAAAATTGGCATGTTTAATGGTTCATTGAAAGACATTCAGTGATACTTGCATATCATTTCAACATCTGTGTCTTCACCTGTAATAGTATCTATTGATCACTGCCTTCTTAGATATGAACAACACAAGCTGTTGATAAGACAAAGATGAGTTGATTGTTTATCTAAGTGAAAACACGGCCTCAACAGAACTTTGGCATTGCCTTGGAGGGAGAAAAACAAGGTCATATTTTTTTTTGAGAACTTAAAGTTTGGTTTAAGGTGAGTTTTTCAGTGCCGGGGCTTGATTTGGATTGGGTAAGTTAAGGTATAGTAGTTTAAGATTTGTGAAAATAGCATGGTGAAGATTTTGAGGCAAGGAGTTTGGATCATCTTAGGGCATAAACCTCAGTGAATATTCCCTACTAAGGAGCTGATAGGATTTTGGGGAAGTTCCCAAAATGAATAATCACATTCTTTGGACAAGAATCTCCTGGAATTATAGTAAAGTCATGTTAATATAGACAGTCGTGTTTGAGGGAAGATGATTTCTTTCTCATAGTGTTACCAAAAGTTCGGCTCTTGTCCCTGAGGCTGTATCAAAAGAACGGGGACAAGTGGTTTGAGGACAAGAAAGGAGGAATTTATTAATTTGCCAGCAAATGAGGAGGTTGACATACTCTCATCTTAGAATACCAACATCCTGCCTCTGAGCAGAAGAACAGAGCCTTTAAAAGTTCTGATAATCCATAGTCCAATCTTTGATGAAGACAATCTCGCTACCACCACCCAGGCGATTCCCCTGACCCATCTCCTGTGGCACAAAGAACAAAGGACACTGTCCCGCTCCTCCTGACCACTGGTCCGAGGCAGGGATATAGGTTTTAGTTCTCAAAAAAGGTGAGGGGGTTTTGAAGAGATGGAAAACATTTTTACCCTTTTTCAGGCCATTCTCTCAGTTATAATAGTGAAAAATGCAACAGCTGGTTGTAAAATGTCAGCCCTGGAATTTTAGCTTCTCCACGACTAGCTGTGGGGCTTGGGAGAAGTTTCTTAATTTCTCCATAACTCAGTTTTCTTTTCTGTACTTATGCTACATCAGAAGTTTGCCATGATAATTAAACAGAAAACATTAGAAACACAATTTAAAGTGTACCTAACGCATAGTAAGTAGGTTATTACTGTTTTCCTTACTCCCTTTACCACCCATTTGCCCAATATGCACTACTCCACACATATCTGGCTCCTTTAGAGAAGGGTGGCCAAGCTGCTGGGGGAGAATAAAAGATGAGTTTACTTGGAGGTATATTATATTCATGTAATTGACTACTTATGTTGCATATACGTGTGCATGTGTGTACTTATCAAGAAAGTTATTCTTCCTGGCTAAGCTAACTGATTAAAAGCAAAATGACACATAAACCAATTGCCAAAAAGGATGAAACATTGGAAAGTACCTAAGGTTTTATTTCAAACACATGTCAGAAATTATACCAGTCACATGATATTTTTATAGACTACTAACTCGTGATTGCTGACATTTTTCCTTCTCTCACATGAAAAACGTGGCAATTAAATGTCACTATGATTATCAGAATAACAAAGGGTCAAGTTACAGTAGAACTAGCAGGCAGGGTCCATAATATCCAGCTTCTTCATTCCTTTATTCTTCCAGAAAATATTTATTGAGAACATAGGCAGTGTTTATATGCTAGGGATAAAATGGAAAGTGAAACCAGACAATATTCCCTGTCTTGATGGAGTTTAGATCTGGTGGTAAGAGGGAAATATTAAATAATCACATAAATAAATAATTTTGTACAGTGCAGGAAAGAATGATCCTGAAGAGCTTCCTGGAGAAAATGCTATTTGATTAAGGTCTAAAGGATGAGGAGTTGTCTTCTAGGTCAAAAGGGATTAGGATCCCTGCATGAGTGTTCCATGTATAGAACTTGCTGTGGTGGGAGGAAACATAGTACAATCAAAGGCCTGAAAAAATGCCAGTGTGATGATATTGCAGAGAGCTAGGAAAGTATTGCATTAACTCAAGGTTTATAAATTGCAGAGGTCAGACTACACAGAATCTTGAAGTCTGCCTGGAATCTTGCCATTTATGTTAAGGATTTTAACCTTATTCTCAAAGGATTTTAAGCAGGGTTGGGACAAGAGGATATAGAAGAACCTACATGATATTCAATTGAGATTAGGGTAAACTGGCCGGGCACCATGGCTCATGCCTGTAATCCTAACACTCTAGGAAGTTGAGGTGGGAGGATCGCTTGAGCTCAGGAGTTCGAGACCACCCTGAGCAAGAGTGAGACCCTGTCTCTACTAAAAATAGAGAAATTAGCCAGGCCTGGTGGTGCGCACCTGTAGTCCCAGCAACTTGGGAGGCTGAGGTAGGAGGATGGTTTGAGCCCAGGAGTTTGAGGTTGCCGTGAGCTAGACTGATGCCATGGCACTGTAGCCCAGGCAACAGAGTGAGACTCTGTGTCAAAAAAAAAAAAAAAAAAATAAAGAAGGATTAGGGTAAACAGAGAAACTACCATTTGGAGAAGTAATTGGAATAAATAACAAACTTCTTAAAGGGTAGGGATTTCTTCTCCTGTGACTTTTCCCTTTTTTATATCAGTAGTTGACTATTGCTGCTTTTACGTTTATATAATTGTCACTGTTTATGATTTGGGCTGTGGAATTAAAGAACTGAAGATCAATGTGAAAATACCGAACTGGTGTCCATTTATAGAAAAGTTATTCATTGTGACAGAACTTGTGTTTAATTCACTTTGAAAACCATAAATAAAAATATAGAGCAGTGAGAAACAAGTAATAAAAGAAAGTTGCAATCCTTTTTTACTGGATACTTAATAAAATTTAATTCATTTGTGCTTATAATTTATCTTTAGCTGCTTTTAAACAGGTCCATATTAACAAGTATTGAAGTAGAACTCCAACTGACATTTTTTTTCCTTGAATTTGGAAGAACTCTACTCAAGAAAAGGGCTATCATAGAAAAATAAGAGGAGGCAGCAATTGTCAATTCTCTGCAGGGCTGCCATGTCAAAGAGGCAATGGACTCGTTTGGTCAATTTCTAAAATACAGTATGGATATAAGTAAAATGAATAGCCTAGCAAACTAAATTTAGAATGAGACATTATTTGTAGATAATCATATTTATTTAACAGTGGAGCTTCCAGTCTCTAAAAATAGTCTAGCAGAAGTTATATTTTCATCTAAAAATTTAAAAGGAATTTCAAGTCAAATTCTGATTTTATTCCTGAAATAAACTCCCCACTTATGTTGGTACTTGTTCCGAAGCAAGCCTTTTTTCCCTCTCATCTTTTCCTAGAACTCCTGTCTCTGAATTCTGTGTCTCCCCTTTCAACTGGAGGCCTGTGATGATATATGTTACCCCTTTACAAGAAATGTCTCAGAGTGAATATTTCAACCACCTTTCTTTTGGAAGAATTAAAGTGAATCACTGTGAATGTCAAACATGAAAAAATTAAAGTTCATCAAATGACATTAAAGTATGTTACAAAATTGAAAATAAGCTAGGTGATTTATTATCATACTGCTAATTAAGTTGGAGGGAAGTAAGAACATTGTTAGAATTCACTTTTTATGTAATCCAGCTGCTTGCATTTTATTCATCTTTCTTCTCCTTTCCTTCCTACTGAAACATGGACTAGAAGCAGACAGAGCAGCTTTACCACCAGAGATTATATACCGTAGACTCAGGAGGTCTAACAGTTAACTTGGCAGTAGTAGATTTAAACAAGGTCAAACTGTAAAGTTTATTAACTCTCAGTTCAAGCCCTGACTCTTGACACTGTCTAGGGTAAGCATGAATGTGTTACATGACCGTTGTAAGTCTCAGGTTTTTAGATTAGTAAAAATGAGCATACCAGTAGTATTCAATACATCGGGATTTTGTGAGGATTAAATAAGATAATTCATATATACACCTGGTGTGTATGAAAACAATAAATTTTCTGTATTAATGTTATTTTAAAGTAAAGTGACTTAAAGTGACTTATTCTACTACTCCAATTTAGACAGCAGTTAAAATAATTTTTTTAGTTAAAGCATCATTTTACTTGAGATTTTAGCACAACTTAAGGGGAGAAGAATATTTGGGCTGGAATTCTAGTAATTTCTTGGCATTCTTCTCCAAGCAATTAGAGCATCTCAAAGAAAGAAGGTAAAACAAATTAGGACAGAAATGATATCCTCAAGATTGATGCTTAAGTAATATGTGACACAAGATATACCTAATTAGATATATATGGGTTTCAGGTATGATTCTATGAAAAATATGTTGTTTATTCATTAACTACAATTATCCTTTGGGTCTACCGAGTTTCAGGGACTTTAATAATCTCGGAAAAGAATAAAGTGGATACAAGTGAGATACATATGAGAATGATTATTTGATAATCAATACTTCTAATCTATGAGCATGGGATGTTTTTCCATTTGTTTGTGTTATTTATGATTTTTCGTAAGTGTTTTGTAGTTTTCCTTGTGTGAGATCTTTTAATTATTTGGTTAAGTATATAAATATATACCTAGGTTGCAGCTATTATTGTAAATGGCATTGAGCTCTTGATCTGATCAGCTTGGTCATTAATTGGTGTGTAGAAATGCTACTGATTTCTATATGTTTATTTTGTATCCTATAACTTTACTGAATTTATTTGCCATATCTAGGAGTCTTTTGGTAGAGTCTTTAGGGTTTTTTAGGTATAGGATTGTATTCTTTTATGGGATGATTGAATCCATCATCACAGTTCCTACATCTTGAACCAGAACTTCCTTCTATTTGTTTTTTTTTTTTTTTTTGAGACAGAGTCTCTCTCTTTTTTGCCTGGGCTAGAGTGCTGTGGCGTCAGCCTAGCTCACAGCAACCTCAAACTCCTGGGCTCAAGCAATCCTCCTGCCTCAGCCTCCCGAGTAGCTGGGACTACAGGCATGCGCCACCATGCCCGGCTAATTTTTTCTATGTATTTTTAGTTGTCCGATTAATTTCTTTCTAATTTTAGTAGAGACGGGGTCTCGCTCTTGCTCAGGCTGGTTTCGAACTCCTGAGCTCAAACAATCTGCCTGCCTCGGCCTCCCAGAGAGCTAGGATTACAGGCGTGAGCCACCGCGCCCGGCCCCTTCTATTTGTTTTTATGAAAGTTTTTTAGTTTTAAATTTTACAGTTAAGTCCATGATCCATTTTTTTTAGTCCATTTATTTATTAGCTTGCCTTTAGATATCCAATTACTCTAGCATCACTTGTTGGAAAGGCTATTTTTCATCTATTAATTACTTTTTTACTTTTGTCAAAAATCAGCAGGGACTATTTATGCAGACCTATATATGGGTTTTCTTTTCTGTTTTATTGATCTATGTTTCTATCCCTTTGCCAATACACACTGCCTTGATTATTGTAGCTACATATTAGGGGTAAAGATTAAGTAGGGTGCTGCTTCTCACTTTATTTTTTTTTCCAAAATTTCTTTTAGTTATTCTAGGAGTTATGACTTTCCATATAAATTTTGGAATATGTTTATCTATGTCTACCACAAACCTTGCTGGGAATTTGATAGGAATTGCATTCAATCTTTACATTAATGTAGGGAGAATTTACTTCTTATAAAATAAATATAATTAATTTTTATGTGTTAATCTTATATCCTGCAAATTTTCTGAATTCACTTCTTAGTTCTGGAAGGTTTTTGTTTTGTTTTTGTTTTTTTTATATTCATTGTGATTTTCTACATAGGCAGTCATATCATTTTCAAATAGGGGCAGGGTTATTTTTCTTCTAATTTGTGTGTTTTTAATTTATTTTTCTTATTGCAGTGGATGGAACTCCCAGGCCTATATTGAATAAGAGTGGTGAGTGTGAATATTCTTAATCTTCTTTTTAATAATAGTCTTTCATCATTGAGAATCTGTAGGTTTTTGGTAAATGATCTTTGTGAAGTTGAGGTAGTACTACTTTATTATTAAGTTACCAAGACTTTTTAAAAAATACTTTCTCTGCATCAATTACAATGACCATAAGATTTTTCTTTTTGACCTTATTGATACAGTGGATTACATTGATGGTTTTCAAATGTTCAACTAGCCCTGCCTATCTGAAATAAATCCCATTTGGTCGTGGTTTATAATTTGTATACATTTTTAAAATTTGATGTTAATATTCTGTGGAGAATTTTTGAGTCTAAATTCATAGACTATGTTAGTCTGTGTTTCTCTGTGTGTGTGTGTGTGTTGTGTATGAGTGTGTGTGCTAAGGAAAGAAAAGGACCTTTATCTGAGTAATGTGATCCCTTTCAAATGATCAGGACCAGAGAGGCATCAAAATGAGAGAGCAATCACATGTGACTTCTTTCTTTATGAGCCATGTATTCATCTCTTAAAACTGCTTGCTATTTCCACAAGTACCTATAAATTAACTTAATAATACCATACCAGGCATTATAACCCACACCCTATAGCTTGACAATGTATAGCCAATCACTATTCAATGCTATTTCTGTAAAGAAATGAGAATTCCTGATAGACAACTTTGTATCAGCCCAATCCATGTCCCCCTTTTTTGCCTTTAAAAACCTGCTTGTAACAAAGGCCAAACGGAGCTCATGTCCAGGGATACTTGTGCCTGAGGCTTCCAGACAGCTGTCCTCACTTTGGCTCAAGTAAACTCTTCTGTCTTTGTCTAAATTATCTATCATGATAATATCACCGTCATAAAATGAGTGTTCCTTCCTCTTTTATTTTCTGGAACAGATTGTGTAAATTCATGTTCAGATAAAATAATTTTTATTTGACAGTGAATAACGGTGATAGGAACTTCAAATAGTTTGGAGCTGTGGGCACTTTCTTTTTGTAACTCTGTTAGAAAACGTATCTCCTTGCATGTGGGGCTGCCTATACTTATCTAAAACATTTTCATTATTTCCATTATTACATTATTGTTAATGAATTAGATTCTTCATTACTTTCTAGCAGAGGGCTCTTCAAAGTTGCTTATTACAAACACACATGTAATCCAGAAAATTATGCATAATAATCCTTGATTTATCTCATTGAGTTACCTCTAAGTTTTTTGTTGATGAAGTCTACTTTTGGTGGGAATTCACAATACCTTTTTTTTCTTCTCTCCCTGCCCTCTCTTAACTATTCCCATGAAACTTTTTAAAAATATCCTCTCTTTCCTACATATTGGTCCTGCTTCTACCCTTATAACCAAGATCCTCAAAGCCAAATATGCTTCAGATGCCGTCTTCGTTATAATCTTAAGAGGAGGCTTAACGTCTTTTAGATTTAGAATAGAAGAGTTAAGACTGACCCAGTAATCTGACTGTTGTTAATATTGACCATCAGCCATAATCTATGCTTGATTATGCAACATAGTTTTTGTCTCTGCTTACTACATTTCTAACTTTTTAATAAAGTGGTACGAGGCACATGGATAAAAAAGGAAGTATAAAACTATTTGAAGTGAGCCAAAGAGAAAATAATGGTAGAGCAAAATAAGTGAAAAAAAGAAACTAGAAGTAGGCAGCAGAAATTAGAGAGACAAGACTGAAATTTGGAATAATAGGGCCATTGTCTGACTGCCTGAGACATAGTAGATGATCAATAAATATTTTTTACATAAAGTAGTGAGAATTAGAGTTAGGAAAGTATACTCTTAAGGAAAAAACAGGCATATGAGGCCTTCAGAATAAGAGTATGGCAAGTTTGGAGAGTGATAGGTATGGGAAGTAAAGGTTAACCCTTTCCAGACATCACAATGAGGTTGAGTGTTGGGATTATAGTGGTACTAGACTCAAAGATTGTAAAATAGTATGAACAGATGATTTGCATGCTTGCTAGTCAAAGTGCATTCTACAGACAACTAGCAATCATAGACGTGTGAGCTCTTTAGAAATGTAGAAACTCAGCTCCCCCTTACTGCCCCAAAACCTACTGAATCAGAATCGGCATCTAAATAAGATCTTCAGGTGACTAATACAAACGTTAAGAGTTAAGAAGCATTGATTAATAACTTAGATAAGGAAAGATAATGTGGATGGTATCAAATTTTTAAAAATTCTTTGCCAATGGCTAAATATTTATTATAAATTATTCAGTGACATATTTGATAGCGCTAATGTCTGTGTATTAATATTTTTTTAAAAATTAAAAATAAACATTTGTGGAATGAACAAATGAACAAATAAAAAGAAGGCTGGTTATAGAGAAAATAAAGTACCAGTGACTCCCCTATTTACTCAGCAAGTTTGCCCACTCCTGACCCAGATCTCTGCAGTCCTTCTCTGGCCAGACTCTCTGCTCCATTTCTCTCGTAACATAAATTGTAAAGTCCTTCTCCTTTCCCTAATTAAAACCTATCTGGGACCTGAGTCCTGATGCTTTGGCAGGAGAAAGCCCCATCTTAGCCTTCTTTATCAGGATTTAGCAGAGGAGGGTGTTCTAGGCACTGCTTTTTCGTTGTTCCCTTGATCATTCCTAATTGGAAGTGAAACTTTGCATTATATTGAGAGTGACTTCAGATAGAAATGGAGAGCTATTCTAGACAGCAGGGATCTGGAGGCCAAGCTGCTTTGGGTAATTTCTTCCTCATCATCATGCAAAATTGGTCGATGTTACAGTTTTCTGTCACCTTGCAAGTTGTTATTTGTTAAAGGGGGAAGAGACAGAGATATCTCTTGATAAGCCATACTCCTATTGTCACAGATTATTTCAAATTTCTCAGCTTATATGGAGAAGTTATATAATTTTTGACACAAGGGAAAAATGGAGCAATACCCTCTGGAGCAGATGTCATAGTGAATGTCAGAAGATGTCAGGAGCCCCAGAGGGTTGTGGAATTTGTAATGGAAAAGAGGTGCTTCCGTGTTAAATAATATACCGCTTTGAGATAAGCAGCATTTTCTGTATTATATAATTCTTTGACTTTTTTATCGTACACCGATGCTAAAAGTCCATGGTAACGGTAAAAGGATCTGTGGTCCTGGTAGTGTTAATAGAATGACATGGTCCATCACAGTGCTGAAATACATTGGCCCCACAGGTCCATTGGCAGGTGACATGGACCACTATCTTGAGTTCCACATCATCAGAAAGTAAAGACAATAAAACCACATTGAGGCAACACAATTTATCTCAATAATTTTCAAATCCTTTAATAGTTCTGCCTTGAATATGTTGATTTTATTTTTTAACAGGAATTGACACACTGAGTTTTATTGTTTACATAACCATAGTCTCTGGACACAGTAAAGACAATAAGGACAATGACAACCCATTTAAACTCCTTCACAGAGTACTCTATTACAAAGCCTCTAGTGGTTTGACACATTAAAATGCAAATTATCTGAAGAAGAAAAAGAAATATATTTTTGGTTTTACAGACCAATGCAATGTCCTTTAAAAAAATGTTGATATAACAGTGTTCTTACAGTAATTCGCAAAACACAAAATCATACTTTTTCATGATCTTTTCCATATTCTGAATTTGAGGATTGTAGTAATACAGAAATATGAAAAAAAAAAACTTCAGTGCTCAGAAACAATTTTTTTCTAGCTTTCATGCTAGAAAAATTTAATTCAGAAAAGCCAATTGTTGCTGTAAGCAGATAAATAAAACAGAGTTTTACAACACTTTTATAATCAAAATCACTAAATGTTTACTAAAAATGTATAAATATACACAGTATCTATTTTAGAAAAATAAGGCCTTAGTGAAAATTTTGAAAGTATTCACTTGACATATCTTATATAGTAAACCTATATAAAAATTAAATGATTTTAATAACATTCAATGTTGATGTTACACCTGGAAACTGAACTTGAAAGGTAAATAGGTCAATCTAATTGCTTCTCTCTGAAGGGTAAGGCAGTTCTCCTTCAAGGGGCTCTGCTTTCTACCCACTTTCCTCTTATTAATACTCTCATAGGCACCTTGCACAGAGGCAGCCTGATGAGCCTGCACATTTTTATGTGGTGCTCTTGTCACTGCTGAGATTGAGAAGAGTTTATAGTTGGCACAAAGAATCGTTTTTTAAATGTATTGCTTCTCTATTCTGTATTAAACAATTAAGATACTAAGAGGCAGATAAGCCACTCCATTTGGTTTCAATCTCAATAACCATATAAGAAATTACTGTGCATCGGAAGAGCTTATAAAATTTCCACTACAGTGATAGTGCATTCTTCACCTGCATTGAATCAATTTCACTGGCATCCGGATATGCTCCTGAAGGTTCCTATAAAAAAAACTTCATATAAATGTCCTGAAATTGATCAGTATAGGATAACAAGTTTATTTAACAAGATTCACAGCATTCCTCCTTCGGAGAAGCTGCCAAAAGTCAAAGTAAAAATACAAATGGAAAAGACTAGGGGCAATGAAGTTGAATTGAACAAATATTTAGGCCAGTATCTCTTTCAAAAATTTTTTAAGCAACTGACATTAATGACACAGTGCCTCTCGTTCGTCATTCTACATTCACTGAACACTTGAAGTTAAAATGTAAAAAAATTGAGTACCCTTAAAAAAGGAAAATAATTTGAGGCAAGAGTTTATTTCTATAAATACATGTTTTATATGCACACATAAGTGTCGATATTATTCTGTGTAAAAGATGCCCTTCAGTGTAGTTCAGGAGGCCTTTTTCAAAGAACAAATTGATTCTACTATAAACACTAGAGGCCATCTCATCTATATAAGAATCAAATATGCATACATTTATGTAACGTCACTCTTACCAGCAAAAACACAGCTCTTAACACTAGGTTAAAAAATAGGTTTCATTGGTCAGAGCTGTAATTAGAATATATTTTGCAAAGTAAAGAAAAAATATACAACTGGGTTTTATATTCACAAGAAAAAAGCTAATCACCATGCAAATGTGAACAGAGTTTAAATTCCAGAGCAGGGAAAAATATTAAAACTTTATAAATCTCCTGGGATGCAATTTGATTACTGCCTCAAATTTAGAAAAATAGACTCACAGAATGAACAATGCTGCGATGGATTCTCATAACACATCAATTCATCACATATTTATCATTTTCCTTGTTTTGTTTCCAGTTGGAGATTTTTTTCAACTGAAGGAGTTGCCCTCCTGTTCCAAAACCTACAAAGACAAGATTGGACACACACCCTGTGTGTCCAACCAATGGTACTGTGAGGACAGAATTGCTGAAGTTAAGTGCAATTATTTGAGCTGCCAAAGTTTGCCCTGAGACTTCTAAAGGTTTATTTATTTTTCCAAATCCAAATGTAGCCCTGGTGATACTTTTTCTAAAATAAGAGCTGGTTCCAAAACTTGCAGTTTGAATATCCAAAGCCACATGGTTGCAAGTCAGAGCCAATAGCTAAATTGAATATGTACTAAACTAAGCCCCAGAAACAGCTGAAGCCCTGCTACCAGATCTTGCTCTAAGCGTTAAGGTGAAGGCATTGGATGCTTCATTTGCATGTTGCTGAAAAGGGTGAGTCTGGTAGTAACTGCATGTGTTCTGCCACTTTTGGCTTCTGTTGATGTATTAGTCCATTTTTGTGCTGCTATAAAGAAAATATCTGAGACTTAGTAATTTACAATGAAAAGAAATTTATTTGGCTCACAATTCTGTAGGCTGACCAAGAAGCAAAGCACCAGCATCTACTTCTGGTGAGGGCTTCAGGTAGCTTCCAATCAAAGAGGAAGTCAATGGGGGAGCAGGTGTGTTACAGGGCAGCAAAAGGAGCAAAAAGAGGGAGGAGGTCGTGCCAGACTATTTTAAATAACCAGCTCTCCAGTGAACTAATTGGGAGAACGAACTCCTTATTGTGGGGAAGGCATCGAGCCATTCATGTCGGATACACACTCATGACCCAAACGCCTCCCACCAAAGCCCACCTCTACCACTGGGGATCAAATTTCAACATGAGATTTTGAAGGGCCAAGTATTCAAACCGTATCAGTTGATCTGGCTTCAAACACATTTACAGCATCTCACAACATTTTTATTGGTGAAGGTATTGTTCTTTGAGTACTTTTAGCTTTTTAATTTTAGACTGAAGTTACAAAGCCAAAGCTACAAATGGTGGTAAGTTTTCTGGGCAGCCCTTAATGAATCTTGGGGGGTTATACATGAACATTTGCTACAGTGGCATGAGTTGGTTTTCTAGTTCTTCAATCTGCTGTGTGTACGGTGGAAGCTACACCTAAAACTGCTGAGCTATGATTGTAAAGCAGTCTGCAGAAGCTATATTTTTATTTTGAAGTTCTGGGAATAGTTTCTGGGTTCTGAAAGCTATGTCTGCTTTATTCAACTCCTGAGCAATTTCTATTTTCAAATTGTTGAAATCAAGAGCATTTTTCTCTCATCCACTGACAACCAGTGGCAGAAGCTGCTCTAAAGCTTTAATATCTTCTTATACTTTTATCATTGCTTAAACACTTCTCTTTTTTTTAATCTGTTTTTGTTTCTTTACAAATTTGTTAAGATTTTCCATATCCTGACTAATGACGTGACGAAGATTTTTGTCCTTCAGTACTTAGTTATTTTCTAATCATATTTCTGTTTTATCAGGCTTTTTATACTGATAAAAAAACTGATAAATATTTAGTAGCTTACAAGCTACTAAATATATACTATTCAGTTCTTCTATGGCCACAGTTAAAGTAGCTACAGCAATTTTCAAAGTCATGCCTGTGGCATCCTGTACAAGTCTTGATGTGTTGTACTTCGGAAAAGCAAACTGACCAAAATAGCTATGGCTATTCTTTTTTTTTTTTTTTTTTTTGAGACAGAGTCTCACTGTGTTGCCCGGGCTAAAGTGCCATGGCATCATCATAGCTCACAGCAACCTCAAACTCGTGGGCTCAAGCGATCCTCCTGCCTCAGCCTCCCGAGTAGCTGGGACTACAGGCATGTGCCACCATGCCCGGCTGATTTTTTCTATGTATTTTTAGTTGTCTGATTAATTTCTTTGTATTTTTAGTAGAGACAGGGTCTCGCTCTTGCTCAGGCTGGTTTCGAACTCCTGAGCTCAAACAATCCGCCCGCCTCGGCCTCCCAGAGAGCTAGGATTACAGGCGTGAGCCACCGCGCCCGGCCCTGCTATGGCTATTCTTAAAGAAAGGTTTGCTGATGTGGTTGTAGTTGTGTGGTTTTTTCACCTGAATAATTTGGAATAAATTCTGTGGAAGCTGCTGGAGTTGATGTGAGAGTAGATGATGAAGCATTGAAACCACTTGCTAAGTAGAAGCAATCAGTAGAGTGAATGGTGCAGCGTTTGCTATAGGACTACAGGATTCTGACCTGGAACTTGTTAACAGCCACAGATGCTATGGCTGGCATGCCCAGAGTTAATCCCGTAGTTAGAGTTATGGTTATTCTTGTATTTGTCTCTTCTAGAGTGAAACCAGTGGCAGGCATATGTACAAAAAGTTCAGTTTGAAAACCTCTGAAGGAGCAAATGTGGATGCTGAAGTTGTAGATGTAGAGTTCCAAAATAAGCCCCTGAGGGGGCCTCAAACAGAGGCTAAAACAGAGCTTGGCACTTAGGGGTCTGCTCAATAGATGTTTACTCTTTGAGTGATTATACCTGGGAGAAGAAGTGTTGGCAACCACTTCTGTCCTAGTTGTGCCCATCTAACTGATGGCTGTGCTGGTGGATCCTGCATCTGAGACCTGACTGAGGTGTCAGAGGACTTGGCTGGATTCTGGGGCTGAGGCTACCAGCCATCTCTTAGGAGTCTGAAGTGTTTGCACACTTCATAGCTCAAAGATCACTCATTTCTAGACACAATCTAACCGGATCTTCCCACTCTGGCATGAAAAACCACAACCTGTAGCACATCCTAATTTTCTTTTGTACCATATTTTATAAGAAAAAATTAACATGGGTATTACCTGTCTCTACAGTAGCAAATTACCATTAGACGTAAGTCATGTCTTTGTTGGAACTATGCACAGTATTCTTTATAAGTTCACAATATATGTTCTATTATCGTTGTTTTGGGAAACGTTTTCTTAATGTTGAGTAATTTTCCACTTTTGTTTCCTCCATAGTTATAGTTTGAGGTAAGAAGACATTTTCTTTGATGTTTCAGTCTTTTCAGAAGTTAACGTACTTAAAGTTCACCTGTAATCATTGTTAACTATAAATATCACTGCTGTTTCTTGTGTCTTTGTATATCTTTTCCTATCCTTTGTTATAATTTAATAAGTTGCTTGAGCAATTGCTAATGTAGTTTTGTATGTAAGTATCATTCTCTATTATTAGTCTCCTTGTTTATATAATTACATACATTTTTAAGTAATTAGAACAGAGCTAACATCGTTCATCTGTAAAACATCAGTGGGTTAGTTTTTTCAATAAACAATTAAAGTTTTACTTGATAGATTGATAACCACAATACACATTTTAATATTCTTTGGACTCTATTTTCCAAACAAAGGCTTTTCAGACAATACTTTAACAATGTTTGTGTGCATACCAATACTTTTACATATGTATTGGAAAAAGCATGGATTTTTAATGAGTTTGGATGCTTAAAGCTTTAGCTTTGGATGTCAAGTACTAGTTGTGGACCCTTGGGAAAATGATTTGTTTTTCTGAACCTCAGTTTTATATTCACCAAAATAATATCTGGAATATTCACCAGAAAGGAGTTTAAAAAATATTAAATTAGATAATATTTGTAAAGCATCCAGCAAAAAGTTTGACATGCAACATGAGTTCCATAAACATGTGATCCCCTCAGTTCTCACCTTGGAGGCAAACTGAATCCCTCTTAAATTACACTGCTATTATTTTTGATTGTGCAATACAAGACTGTATTATACTATTCACAGAGTAGTATGGGAGAATTTTTTTTTAAGTGAAAATCTTTGAATTGTTACTATGGGATGTATTTCACACTTTGTTACTTTTCCTTTTCCAATACAAATAAATTCTATGACCTGATATTTCAATTTTTCTTAGCTGAATAATATATACTCCTTTTAATGGAAAACATTAAATACAAAGAGTTCACCTTAAAGCACTATTGTATAATTTACAATAAATTCTTCCATCTGGAATGTATTATATTCTCTTCACTAAAGTTTAGTAAAGATTAATTAGATTAGCATTTACCTAATAAAAGTGCTCTTAGTTGCAAAACAGCCATAACAGAAATAAGAAAAACTCTAGTTAGCTTGAAGAATAGTTTGATTCAATTTAAGAACATCTATTGAGCCTCTAGTATGTATTGCCTGTCCTGCTCCAGATTCTAGAGATAACAATAAAGAAAACAAAATCTGTTCTCATGAAACTTACGTTGTAATGGTGGTAGGGGAATAGAAAATCAGCAAAGAAACAATGTATCAAGTAGTAATAAGGGCTT
Organism: Propithecus coquereli; assembly: GCF_000956105.1. Classification (NCBI taxonomy): domain Eukaryota; kingdom Metazoa; phylum Chordata; class Mammalia; order Primates; family Indriidae; genus Propithecus; species Propithecus coquereli. Next base: position 2,303,406 of record NW_012145745.1, read on the forward strand.
CGAAGAAAAATAAAGTGGGACAATGAAAAAAATTACCTGGTGTGAGTGAGAACAGGGTATTGGTTTTATATGGAAGACAAATCATCTCTATAAGGACAATGAATAAAGTGAGGGAACAAGACATGACAATATTTTGTGAAGCTGATTCAAGCAATGGAAACAACAGTGCAAAAACTTAAGAAGAGAAACATGTTTTGTATGCTTGAGGAACAGAAAAAAAAAAAGCATGGCAGGGGGAAACAAGTTGTCCATTTGGCACAGCTATAACAGAATACCACAGATAGTAATTTATGAAGGAAAGAAATGTATTTTATTTATGGTTCTGAGGGCTGGTAAGTCCTAGAATGTGGGCTTTCCTAAGCTGGAGTTGCATGCTGGTGGACTGATCAATTTGTGGTCTCAAGGCTTCCCCATGCCCACTGCTTGACTATTACTTGATGTAGAGGAGATTCTCTGTGGTGGCTCAAAGCTTATATTTCCACTGGGAGCTCTCTGTGGCGTTCTGCCCCTGTGACAAGTCTCTCCTTGGATCCCCATGCTATCTGCAACATTCCTTGCAATCTAGGCGGAGGCTTCCATGTCCTCATAGCTCTTACATTCTGTGTTCCTGCAGAATTAGCACCACATGGATGCCACAAAAGTTTACAGCTTGTAACTTTTGGACTGGCAGGTTGAGCCACACCTGGGCCCACTTGAGGCACAGTGGAGGAAGCTAAGAAGTGCTGTGCCAGCATCCGAGGAACAGAGTGAGTCTGGAGTGGCACGGGGCAGCAAATCCTGAAGTTCTTCTCGTACCTTTCTGAAAACTTTGTCCTCGAGGTTCTAGCTTGCCTTGAAGATCTCTGAAATGCCTTCAGGCTCATTCTGCCATTGTTTTGATGAATAGAACCTGGCTTCTTTCTATCCACATTAGTCTTTTTAGCAAACAGTTACTTGGACACACACTTCTTATTCTCTCCCAAACCATTTTTTTTTTTTTTAATTTTTGACATGGTCAGGCTAAAAGTTTTCAAAATTTTTTTATTTTTCTTCCCTTTTAATTATAAATTCCACCTTTAAATTATTTCTCTCTTTTCTCAGTTTACTGTAAGTGGTCAAAAGGAGCCATGTAGCACATCAAATGCTTTGCTGTGTAGATATTTCTTTTGCCAGATATCTTAGTTCCTCACTCTTAAATTCTGCCTTCCACAAAGTCCTAGGATATGGACACAATTCTGCCAAGTTATTTGCAACTGCATAGCAAGTATGGCCTTTACTCTAGTTTCTAATACCTTGTTCCTCATGTCTGCTCTAGAATTTATTATTGCAACAGCCCTGCTACTTGGTACCAATTTTTTTTCACTTAGTTTGTTTCGTGTTGCTATAACAGAATATCTGAGACTGGGTAATTTATAAACTACAAAGATTTATGTCTTACAGTTCTGGAGGCTAGGAAGTTCAAGATCAAGGGGCCTGCACCTTGAGGACCTTCTTGCCATGTCATCCTGTGACAAAAAGCAAGAGAGACTCATGAGAAAGAAAGGGGAATGGGGCCAAACTCATCCTTCCTCGATAATGAACCCACTTCCTTGATAATGAACCTACTCTCGAGATAATTCACCAGTCCATTCACAAGGCCAGAGCCCTCATGACCTAATCACCTCTTATTAGGCTCCACCTTTCAATACTTTTGCAATGGCAACTAAGTTTCCAACGCATGAACTTTGGAGGACACATTCAAAGCATAGCACAAGGGGTAGAGATAGCATAGCACAAGGTAGTAAGAGATGATATTGCAAAAATAGCAGGGCCCCATATCGTGTTGGGCCTGGGTTTGGATTTTATCTCACATGATATGGGGAGCTTTTGTAGGATGCCAATCACAGAAGTAGTTAGATTGGAGTTTTGTGCTTAACGGATCACTGTCATCTGTATGATTAATTGACTCTGAAGGAACAAGGTAGAAAAGGGGAGATTAACTAGGAGCCTATTATGTTATTTCAGGTGATAGCTGATGCTGATCTGCATTAGGGAGACAAAGTAAAGATTTGAGAAATAGTAGAATCTAAATGTATTCTGAAAATAGAGTAAAAATGGTTTCCCAATGTGATGCTACATGTGGGATGTAAGAGAAAGAGAAAAGACTTTCTAAGTACCTTGGAGAAGGAACATAATAGGAATTTATTGGCTCAATTAACATAATCCAGAAGTAGGCCAGGCTCCAAGTGTTGTTTGATCAGTTTTCTGGCTCTGATTTTTGTGATCCTCTTGGTGCTATCATCCTATGTTGGCGGGCCTTATTCTTCACGGTAGTACAACGACTGCAGAAATTCCAAATGTTCCATCTGTACATCACACTATTCAAAAGGGAGAACTTTTCTTCCAACTGCCATCAAATTAAAATCATAAATTTCTCTCTGTTAGATTAGATGTCTACAGCTGAGCCAATCACAAGGGACAGAGAAATGCCATATGCTGAGAGGATTTTAATGTGGCCCAACTATGTCATAACAGTGGTGTCAATACTTTCAATTTGTCTTAAAAACTATTTTTTCATATCAACTGACTATTCAAAAAGTTAATTCCCTTAAATAACCATATGTGATCTTCTAATCTACTTGACAGCTTGATTTTAAAACTAGTCAAGAGATCTGAAACTATTGCACCCATTCAAAATTTTCCAATTTTTGCTGTCATTTGGTTAATTGGAATTATGTTACAACTTTACAGTGAGTATGACATCTTCCTGTCTACCCTAATGTCTTTGTTCACGTTTTTCTTTCACTTGGGGCATCCCTTCTTTTTTAACTTGGTCTGCCTGTATTATAATCATCCTTTATGGCAAACTTAAACCCTGCCTCATTCATAAAATCTTCCATAAATACTTCAGCATTTATTGCTTTCTACATTCTTCAACCATTACATTGTGTATGGCATCTACATGGTGTTCTTATACTTGATTACACTCTGTGCAATATAATTCTTTTAATTCACTAATTGTACTTTATATGTCTTCAGTTAAATATTAAGAGCCAAAACTAAGAGGCGGGCCATGACAAATACTACTTTTTTATTCACACAAAATGAGTCCTTTCTGAGAACATACTTGTCTTTGAATAAGTATGTATTAATTTATAGGATAATAACATGTATTTATTTCATTAATTTATAGTATTT
>NW_012145745.1:2315436-2317669 GCF_000956105.1 Propithecus coquereli
TAACTATTTTGAATTTCACCAAAAATTTGGTTTTGGAGCACTTCATAACTTGTGTCAGATGCTTCCCTAAGTGCTTTGCATTTATTATTTCAATAAATCCTCAAACTGCCCCATTTCCCAAATGATCTAAATGGAGGTTACAGAGAGTATGAGGTTCACCCGGAATAGAGAAGTATTGGCAGTTTTTATGATCGTTTATGAATTATAAACACCATGAACTTAGAATGAACTTACATTGAATCAGTCTTGACATTTAAAAAATCATTTTAGTCATTTTAGTAATGGGCAAGAATGCTTCCACAAATACACAAGAGTTTCTTGATTGAAAATATTAACATTATTAAAGAAATGGCTGTTCACTGGGTTGGGGGTTGAGGGTGGAGTGAGGATTTCTAAATCAGAATAGCACAAAAATAGGAGAGGGCAGAGGCAGAAGAAGGTAGTGGCCACCTCCCATCAGAGTGCTTGGCCTGAGAAGTGCCCAAAGCATTCAACTGTGAAGTCTCTGAATCATATATCTAATTGTGGGCATGATGGTCTGCATTTACTTTCAGGAGTACAAGCTTCCATCTCAGTTGCTCACATATCTCTGCCAAAGGAACTTGAAAGAGAAGGCAAAGAAAATATAACAGCCTCTGGGGGCTCCAGCCAGATACACCTGCTAGAGGGCAGGGAGGCACCAAGTTAGAGAGGTTTTACTGTAGGTGAACCCAAACAGGACTTAGACATTGTTATTTAAATTGAGGGCCTGAAATACTGTTTGGGTCTTATTGTCATTGATGTCTGTGACAATAATAATGTGTACACAGGATTTTCCTAGGCTGGAAAAGTTCATGTAATTCATTTCTTGGAAACTGGAAGCTTCAGAATACTTTCTCATTAGATTGGCAACTGAGTTGGTCTGAAGAGAATAGTCAAAGTATGGGGTTGCATTTGTATAAAAGAAAAAAAAGTAGTGAATCAAGATCACATAGTATAGGAGGAGCTTCCTGACACCTAATTTTTCTCATTCTGAAACCGTACTCACCCAGCAAGCTAAAGAACGCAGTGTGGCTTCCCTGAAGGAGCATCAGCAGAGAGAAAATATTCTGGCCAGAAGATTCAAGTGCCTGGTCCCCTCATTGTAAATTATTAAATCAGGGCTTTGATTTTTAAAATCAGTCCCTTGAGCTTATTTAATATCACTAGGCTCCTTAGAAATAGACAACTAGTTTTCAGTGTCTGGAAAGGCTGGGGGCCAGACTCAGAGCCAGGCAAATCTACCAAGGTAATGAGACCCTAAGAGGTCTTTTGGAAGGCAGCCTGCTGGCACTCCCGAGCAACACTCCCTCTTCTTCATGGTTTGAGCCAAGCCTGCAGGTGAACTCTGCAGTGGGTACTTTGTAGTGATAGAAAACTAAAATAATACTGTTCATTTGTGCAGTCTGCTATAGTGTGAAACATATTTTCATTGAGTTTTTCACAGAGCAGTTTTTCAGTATATTTATTGTTCCATTCATTTATAGATGAAGAAAATAAGTCAGATGGATATCATGTAACCCCACATTAGTTTTTTTCCTTCAAAAATGCTAACTTCTGAAAGGAAGCATGAGCAGGAGGTGTTCTTGATGCTGGTAGTGTTCTGTTTATTGATATGGATGCTAATTATATAGGTGTGGAGTGCAGTGGTGTCATCATAGCTTACTGCAGCCTCAAACTCCTGGGCTCAAGTGATCCTCCTGCCTCAGCCTCCTGAGTAGCTGGGACTATAGGCACAGGCCACTATGCCCAGCTAATTTTTCTATTTTTTGTAGAGATTAGGTCTCGCTCTTGTTCAAGCTGGTCTCAAACTCCTGACCTCAAGCAATCCTACCACTTTGGCCTCCCAAAGTGCTAGGATTACAGGCATGAGCCACCAGGAGGGGCTGAAATATACCCTTTTGTGTAGATGTTATACATCAAAAACAGTTAGTAAATATTTAAATAACCCTGGCTTGAAAAGAAATACAATAGTAATAATTCTATGGTTGTTTATACATCTTTATTTAAAATTCTTAGGCTTAATACAGTTGATAAGCTCTCTAGCACATTATCAGCTAAAATTGAATATAATTTCTAAATCTCCTTCTAAGTAAATTTTGAAACTAGCTATATAAATATGCCACCAAATAACAGATCCTGGCTATTTTAAAGTTTATAATGACGATTAGGAGAAATAAATGTGGTACTATACCCCAAACAAAAAATTATATGT
>NW_012145745.1:2318259-2320490 GCF_000956105.1 Propithecus coquereli
TTTTTTTTTTGCCTTTTCTTCCTGTATCTTATAATGCCATGGGATTAAAATCAAGTCAAAGTCCTCAACTTCTTAAATTTTATTAGTACAAAAACAGGGAAAATACATGAGGAAGAAACTCACAGAGCACTAGTTTCTGTACCACAAAGCCTACACTCAGTGCCCTTCTCCTTTTGTCCAAACTCTCATGCCTTACTGTGAGTGGTTATTTGCTCCCATAAGTAAGATTCATTTCCTTATATCAGTACTTGAACATGGAATTCTTACAAATAAAAAGATAGCATAGTAAAATTAAGTGTGACCTGATATTCATTATTCCAGTGACACCCACCAAAAGAGAATCGAATCCTAAAGAGAGGTATAGTAAAGGCATTCAAGGGACAACTAGCAACAGAATAAGGAGCATTGCACAGCAGAACTTAGAGCAGAGGATCCCAAAATATAAAGGAACAGCTTCTAGGTGGATTATTTAATAAACAATTAAAATATATTCCTTCCTCCCAAATGTATGCTAGAAAAGGATGACCTTTGAGTTACTTGGATTTATACTTTTTGGTTATTTTACATGTCTTTTTCCCAGTTTTCTACCTAAAGTATAATATTCATCAGTGCTGATAACCCATTGGGAGTATTTCCTTATTCATTTGTTATTATTACAATGTTAGGGCTAGAAAGAACAATTCTTTTGTTTATAATATATTCAGAATTGAAGACTATTAGCAAATAAATATCTGGTTGTATGCTTTGTATGCCTGTATAGTCTGTATACTAAAAGCTTCTTAAAATGGTATTATACATTTTATGGTTATCTCATCAAGAAGCAGAATTTATGTCTCCACTTGTTAAATCTGGGCTGGGCTGGTTGCTTTCATTAACATACTAAGGAGGAAGTTATGGAGTACTTACGGAGTTCCTAGTTCGTGCCTCAAGAAACCTTGCGTGCTTCCACTCATTCTTTTGGAAGCTTACCACCATCATGTGGACAGGCCCAGGGTGACCTACTTGAGTATGAGAGGCCCGTTGCCTCATTCCTGCTGTCCCAGCCAATAACCAGCCAAATAAGAGATCTATGAAAGAGATCGTTTTAGACCCTCCAGCCTTCAGTCAATCTACAAGTTAATTTCAAATACATGAACGAGCCCATGAAAGAGAAGCAATATTAACAGATTGACTACTAGAATTCGGAGCAATTATAAATGCTTATTTACTTAAGCTACAGAGTTTTATGTTTATTTCATATACTACAAGAAGTAACTGATACAGAAATTGGTGCACAGAAGTGGAATGCCATTGACCTAAAATATGGGACTTTTGTTTGAGAGCAAAGTAGCAAGCAGATAATGGAAACATGATGAGCACATATTTAGTAGAAGCTGGAGAAATGGTGAGAGTGCCATTGGAGGCTGGAAAAATACAGCCTCATGTTACAAAATAACAAAACAATTGGCAAGACTATACCAATAGATACGTTTCTAATAAACTTTAGGACATTGGCAAAATGATTTCCAGACAAGACTTGAAAGTGTCAGTTTACTTCCTTTAGCTGCATATAATAAAGTAGTACAGGAACAGTATGAGCTAGAGCTTTTTCTGTAAAGGGCCATATAGCAAATATTTTTTGCTTTATGACTTTGCAGTCCCTGCTTCAGCTACTCAATTCTGTTCTAAGTGCAAAGACAGCCAGGGACAGTATGTAAATAAATGAGTGTGGTTGTGTTTCAAAAAACTATTTATGAACACTGACATTTGAATATAACATAATTTGCATACATCACAAAATATTTTCCTTGTTTTAATTTTTTTTAAACCAGTAAAAAACAAATGTAGAAAACAGTCTTAGTGCACAGCACATACAAAAATAGGCAGTAGGCTGAATTTGGCCTGCCTTAGTCTGCTGAACTCTGAGCAAGGCAAAGAACTGGTCAGTTTTCAAGAAGAATTTAAAGGGATATAAATCAATAGATAGGTAGATAGATAAATTAGTTTCTCATCTTTTATATTTTCAACCCTTAAGAGTCCCAACATAAAAAAATTTTAAGGACGAGATCAAATCAAGTGCCTTTTAGTAAGACCTTTTGTTAAGACTTAGGGCATAGGTTTTTATTTCAGTTAAAGGGTTTCTGAGATACTTAAGGTTCTTTTCCCTTAACAGACTGACGTGGCCAACGAAGCTGTGAATGAGAGAGAAATACATGTGTCCCAAATAATTTGGCTATTAGAATGGACTTGAG
>NW_012145745.1:2324110-2325254 GCF_000956105.1 Propithecus coquereli
TATTTATAGAGATCACCTGAAGGAATCATAAATGAAGGAATAAAATAAACTTGATACAGGTGTAGTAATTATTTTCAAGTGTTAGATACTGCAAACAAATCTCTTAACAGTCATTTTAAAAAGCAATGTAGTCTAAAGGTGGTGGAGTTCACAAATGTAAATGGGTATTTGTGATGTAGGATAAAACTTATATTACAACATACAGAGATTTAAAAATTGTCATATTCCAAACATTATAGGATGAAATGGTGATAAGCACATTAAAAAATTGTGTCTTATTTTCCAAAAAGAGGCTCTAGAGATAACAATGGCCTATGGCAAAGATAGAAGTCAAAATTCATATAATATAAAAATAGGAAAAAAATGTTATTTTCAATTTTTATGCATTATTGTATATAAGATAAAATGTAAAAATTTATAAAATAAGTTAGTGCATCTAAAAATTTTTCCTTAGGTCCTCTTTTGGGGAAAATGAATAATGATTGTAGTTTGATCTTGGAATAAGCAATATTTTTAAAATGATTTAGTGATTATGGTCAGCATACTCTAAAGTAGGATGTGATGGGAAATAAATTTAAAGAACAGTGTTGAAATGAAAAATAACTTTGATATTCTGGGAAGTAGGCAGATATTATGGAAAATGCAACTTTTTGAGTTAAGAAAAGTGAATTCCAGAAATAAAGATCAGGAAAAGTTGGACTTATTTGAGGATGGTATAAATATGATCTTAAGGACAAAATGTTAGCAAAACTATGAGTCATTGTGATTTTTTGGTCACTAAAATAGAATTTAAGGGCTTGGCATTTAATTTTATATATTTTTCTAAGTAAGTGATTCTTTTTAACTTTTGCCCATTATTTTGAAGATCTGGTAAGAGTTATGATCTTTTTCCCTAAAATATTTACATAAACACACTATTTAGCTAATAAATTCTGGGAAAATACAGGCCCAACATAATAACTCTTGCTTTAATTCAGAGCTTTTGCCTTCAAGGAATTAATGTCCTCTGTAAGACAAGGTGATTTGTCTCCCAACCAGACAAATTAATTCTCTCCTGGCACTGCAGACTGAGACACAAAGAAGCCAGTGCAGTTTCATCCAAATAGAAAAACTGAAGACTCTCTTTAATTAAACAATTCATATA
>NW_012145745.1:2325304-2326250 GCF_000956105.1 Propithecus coquereli
GTTGAAAGAAAAGCCTCTTCTCTGAGGAGGGTAAACTTAATGTTCAGTTTGCATGATTACAGCAGCTCTGGAGGGATATGGCTCACAGTTTTCACACACATTGTAAAAAGCAACATTTTCAGACACTATAAATTCTGTAGCTAAAATCTGTGAGAAGAAAATCAGGACTGACTCAATAGCAGGTCAATTAAACAATCCCTAATTGAACTTGAGGCCATTCTTAGCCTTCTTTTCATTGCTGATGAGAGACAGAGAGGGAAGCTTATATTCCATTTGCTCATAAAATACCCAATGCAAGAATATCATTGTCTATACCTACGGGTCCCTTAAAATCACCGTCAACACCAGAAGAGAAGTGTAACTTTCTTAGATATTTGGTCAGCCTGTGGGTTTCCGTAAAATTTAAACTGTTTCTCTAAAATAAGCAGAACCAATGAAAAGGAGAAGGAATTTGTTTAAATGATCAAACTGGAAAAAATGACCAGAAAACCCCTCTGGCCATTTTTTAAAAATTCTATGTTCTTCTAGCCATCATTTATGGGCCACTTGAGACACGAAAGAAAGGATGTTAAAGGCCCTGGAGATATTGTAGCTGCATTAGCAAAGTACCAGAACACATGTAAAAGGCTTGTAAAGCATTTGGCACTACAACTCTGACATATAAACTGTGCTACAATTGTCTTCATTTCCTCTTGTCTCTGACTCATTCATGGTTTCTTATTCTGATGATAGAAATGCTGACCTGAAGGAAAATTACAAAACATTCTAATCTGGAAATTTCCTGCACTTCAAAATAATTGTACTAGGTGAAATTTATAAATGGGAAGATAAGTGTACTATATCTTCACTGGCATTATTAAACCTAATGTTTTATTATGGCTTCTAAATTACTTCACCCTTGATTATCATTTTACATATTACTATGAAATCCTTTCTGTGATATGGA
>NW_012145745.1:2330415-2333393 GCF_000956105.1 Propithecus coquereli
ACAAGCACCACATGTACTCACCATCAAATTGGTATTAACTGATCAACACTTATGTGCATATATAGTAGTAATATTCATCAGGTGTCGGGCAGATGGGAGGGAGGAGGAGGAGATGGGTATATATAGAGCTAATGGGTGCGGTGCGCACCATCTGGGGGATGGACACACTTGAAGCTCTGACTAGGGTGGGGCAAAGACAATATATGTAACCTAAACATTTGTATCCCTGTAATATGCTGAGATAAAAAGAAAATAGAAAAAAAAAAAGAAAGAAAAAAATTCATTATGACCATTAGATTACATAAAACAAAAAAAAAAGTCAGCGAATGTCTGGATTTTGGGAAACCATAGAATAATGCCAGTACAAAAACTGGTTTCTATTTTACCTATTAAGATAGCCATTTTATTTCTTAATTTCAGAGTATTATGGGGGTACAAACTCTGGTTACATAAATGTTGCCTTTGCACCACCTGAGTCAGAGCTACAAGCATGCCCATCCCCCAGACAGTGGGGACTGCATCCGTTAGGTGTGAGTTTACCCATCCCTTCCTCCCCGCTCCCACCTGTCCGACACCCTATGAATGTTATTTCCTGTATGTCCACATTAGTATTATCCTCGTTGGAGCTTGAGCCCATTCTTCTAAGTGAAGTATCACAAAAATGGAAAAACACCACATGTACTGTCTTCTTTCTGACCGAATTCTCAAGTCTTAGCAGGCAGAATCTATGTATTAATTGCTGTAACCCTAGTGACTCATGAATCTAAACTAAACTAGTGTTTGGTGTTTGCGACCCTCAAGCATGTGCATGGTTACAAACACCTCCTGCAATTACTGCAAGTCTGACACTTTCAGGAAGTCTTATCTCCTTGGCCTTTAAAGACTTCACCTTGCCGGCATCAAAGGTCAAAGACTACACAGGAGAGCTGTCCTCCATCTGTTGTTTATTCAGGAGATTGGCTCCCATTAGCTTATAGTAGAAACACAGCAGTATTTATGCTGGATCCCTTTGCTAAGAGAACTATTAGAGGAAATAGTCCTGTTACTTTATGTATTATTAAAATATGATTTAGGCCATGTACCATGGCTCATGCCTGTATTCTCAGCAGTTTGGGAGGCTGAGGCGGGAGGATCTCTTGAAGCCGGGGGTTCAAGACCAAACTGGGCAACATAGCAAGACCGCATCTCTATATGAAAAGATAATAGAAGAATTAGGTGAGCATGGTGGTGCATGCCTGTAGTTTTCAGCTACTCGGGAGGCTGAAGTGGAAGGATTGGTTGAGTCCAGGAGTTTGAGCTACAGTAAGCTATGATGATGACATTGTACTCCAGCCTGAGCAAGACCCTGTCTCAGAAAAGAAAAAATCAAAAAATACCCCATAATTTAAAATTATGAATATAGAACAAGCTCAGTGTAATAAGAAAACAGCAATATGATCTAAAAGAAGTGTAAACTTGTGTTAGGCAATGTGCTAATGCTTTGTACATACTATCTCATTCAACCCACTAAGAATCCTTTCAGGTATCATAGGACAAGTAACTTACTTAAAAATTGCGTAAGTAACTGATGAAAGAGAGCCGCATAGCTATTATGCTGTAATAATTATTAGAGCGTAATAGCCCTGCCATTTTTACTGGAAAACCCTAATTTTAATTGCTGTGATATGTGCCTTCTCTCAAGATTATTATTGTTTAAGGATGAAAAAGACAGTATCAGGAAGACTCAGAAAGAAGCCTCTCACTCTATTTAGTACAAACTCTGTTCATAAAAGGCTCTGCTTCAAATCCCAGAATTTGCTTAAGATGAAAATACTTTTGAGAAAGCTAAAATGAAAGCATCAAAAAGTACTAAAGTATTCAGAAATATGCTTGCGAGGGTAGGCTTGTGAGGGCTATTTAGAATTTTGAGAGCAAAATGATGGTGTCAGACTTGCAAATATTTATTCTGAAGGATATTGAGAGTAGTATCTGAACACTACTGTTCACTTTGGGTATTCACAAAGTACCACCCCCTTTTAATGACTGAGCATAATCCTAAGAGTTCCAACAGATTTGAATTAATTCGTAATGACTCATTTAGGCATTCTCAATGGAGGAGAGATTTTTGAAACTCTTAGACATAAAAATATGGATTCAGTAAAATGTTGTGTGCTTCTGTGTCTGTATGAGTTCAAGAGCCAGTCCGAATTCATACACCTAAGTGAATATTTTGTTCAATACCCCAAACATTCTCACTTTTTCTCACTTCGACATCTTTACCTTGCCTTCCTTCCGCTTTCCTACCAACCAATATTCCTTGACAATCTCCTGGACAACCCAACCCTCAGCAGCTCCCACCTGCACCACAAAACACACTCACTTAGGCATGTGGTGTTAGTGTTTCATTCTTCCTTCTTAACAAAATTTAAAAAAGAGAAATCACATGACAGAAATTAGCCTAAATTCTTACTCTTAGGAGTTTTTCCAATTTAATACAGGTCAAGGTAATAATTAAAAAAAATTAACCTCTATAATTTTACAGCCCCTAACTTCCCCCTATGGATAGTAGAAACCTTTGGGAGGCCAAAGAGTATTCTACTACACACTACTCCTCGTCTTTTTTTTTTCTGTCCTCAAGAATGCCCTTAATTCTTAGTAGGAAATGTTGACTTTTAAAGAATGTATTTTCTTTTATTTGAATCTTATATTGAATAGAATAATTATTGACTTGAAAATAGCTGAAATAATTGTCATGGGTTATAGATTATATGAAGAATGAATATTTCTCTGAAAATGGGAAAATAAAAAAAATCACTTAAATAATAGTGCATAGTATTTTAAAAGTCCTCTATATGTGGAAACGAGTGCTGCCAATCTGGTAGGTTTTGGAGATGTCCCGACCCGCGGGGTAGTCAACGCGGACCCTGGAGGAGGGAGCGGGAATTGGGAGAGGCAGGAGACACAAGAAATGGAGACAAGACAGGAGTCTGATCAAGTCT
>NW_012145745.1:2333443-2337168 GCF_000956105.1 Propithecus coquereli
TTCTATATAAGGAAACCCTCAGGGGCTTTCAAGGGCTACATAGTTATAATGGGTAAACAGAAACTTACAAGCTCTTCCGCAGGCTTTTGCAAATGTGTGGGCTTGGTAAGCAGCTGCCGGGCCTCATGGCTCCGGACATGGAGATTTCATTTTTTTTTTTTTTTTTTAAATTTCAAGATTTAAGAAATTCGTTTTCTTCTGTAGTGGGTCCTTCTCAGTGTCGGAAAATTTTCAGAAAAAAATATCAGCCTAGTTAAACTAGTCAGCTAGAAATCTTAAATTGGATATATTATAAAGTTTTATTTTCCTTTTCATATTTGATCTGCATATTTAATTTCACAGCTTAGCACCTAAATTTAACTTTTCAGTGATTTTTGAACCTTTAAGTTACACCTCTGTTACAGGTCGAATCGTGTCCCCTAAAATTCATGTGTTGAAGCCTTAACTGCAGCACCTCAGAATGTGACTATGTTTGTAGAGAGGGCCCTTAAAGAGGCAATTAAGTTAAAATGAGGCCATCAGCGTGGACCCTAATTCAATATGACTGATGTCCTAATAAGGAGAGGAGATCAGGGCACAGACAGCACCGAGGGAAGGCCATGTGAAAGAGGAAAGCAGGCATTGCCAAGCCAAAGAGAGAGAAAGAGGCCTTAGAAGAGACCAAACCTGCCTACACCTGAATCTTGAACTTCTTGCCTCTACAACTGTTAGAAAATACATTTCTGTTGTTTAAGCCACCCAGTCTGTTATATTTTGTTATGGCAGTGCTAATAAACTCATACAATCTTTTAGTTTAAAAGTAATTTAACATATGCACTCTGACTTATTATGATCTTATAAGTACAAAACACTAAGTCTTTAATACCTAGAGCCCTAAATAATTTCAGATTGGTTGATACAACCAGTTTCAAGTTAAAAGATCCAGCAAGGACCAAATGCAAACTATCTAAAATACAAGGAGTAAAAGATGAATTTACTTATAACCTTGATCAAAATATACAAATTCTAGATGTTTGAGACCACTGCAATTTCTCATCCATAGTTTCCTTAAAAAGCTACTAAACATGCTTGGTAGCATTTACTGTGGCTGCAGTTCATAGCAGTCTGTACACCTACTTCATGATGTGGGAAGATCTCTGCCGTTCTCTCTCAGATCTGTGAATTCCAGAGAGAGAAGAGCTTTGAGTGAAGAGACAGCCAGGGGAAGATTGCCTGGGAAAAGGCAACCACCCAGGGAAACAGAAAGATCTGTTCACATTTGGACAGATTATCTTATTTGTTTCTGTAACACCTGTTGAATGAACACAAGTTTCCTCATTTTCCCTATTGCCTCATATCTATTGGGACTTAATAAATGGTTTAGTAAGAACAAATGGATATGTGAATTGATGGCTTGCTATTCTTTTTGGAAGAGCGGATCAGTAAGGATTAAGAAGAGGAGAAAATTATATAAGAAAACGTGGTGTTTGGAAAAACCACATTAAGAGTATAGATACTATACTTTTACTATATTGCCTGAGATCTAGTCAGAAATATTTATTTATATTGAACATTTAAGTCAGAAAATAATGAACATCTTTTCCCTAGATTTATATGATGTTTTATATATTTCTTCTTAGAAATTTTTTGTAACGTTAATTTCTTAAGTTTAATTTGCCTGATTTATTTTCAAGTGGTTTATCATTACTACAAAATCTGAATTGGTCTTTGAGAAAAAATGAAAGTAATATTCCACTTTTTATTTAGAAAAGACAGAATTGCTTTGCTATCAGATTGAGAGTTTTTCTCTAGATAGCACACATCAACTTACAATATTGATATTATAATGACCTGATAATGTACACACATGAGCAAATACACAGACTACACACGCAAATTGTCTTTCTCATCTTTCTAAGAATTAAAATTTTGCTGTAATGGTGTTTGATCTTGAAGGCTGAATTCAAAGAAATAAAGCTCATAAGGGGAATATAAAATACTTGGATCAATGTTTCCATCTTTTTGTTTCTTATTCTAGCTGTTTTCATCCCATGTATTTTGCTTGATGTAATGACCACCTGAGAATTCTAATGTGGTTTTTGTTTCTTACAAATACACTCCAAAAACATGTACTGGCTCAAACCTCTGCTATATAACATGAAAACAGTTTATTTCTCTTTATTCCTCCACATGAATGAACTACTTTTCTTTTGTCATGGCCCAAAAAGAGAACATGAACTCATTCTCAGATCAAATTGCCTGCAGCCATCTCATCTGATAGATCAATTTAAATCCTAATATTTAATATACCATATTACTAAAAGTGACAAACTTTGCCAGGACTGTTTATTGCCTTTTCTCCAGCAATGAGCTGCAAAAACCACATTCTTGAAACATGAATAAGAGATTAATCTTTAAAATAATGTAATCAGAAAAAAATAAGTAATAAAATGAATTTCCAGACCTCAAAAGGCTTTATCTTCCAGAAATATGTGCTGAGCTGCTATTAGTTCAGTTCTTTGGGTGATTTCTCAGTGTGGTACAGACTGACAAATGTCATTTGTGACGTGTGATGTGGGACCCAGTAATAAAATATCGGCACCACCACTACATACACAGTGATCTTGTATGAACAGCTTCAAATTCCTGAACTTCACTTTCACTTTCAAATACTACATTCTGATTCTAAACCACTGAAGGCTTCTAGTGAGTAGACCATATTTAAACAAATCTGTTTTAAGCTGTGTAACTATAGACTAGCATGATGTCTGACATTTAATTAATATAACCAAAACAAAATAATAGTTTTAATAGTTTAATAGTATATCTAATAAAACTAAATCATAGTTTTATCAATGTAAAACATTAAGCTTCCTAGCTCTATGCATTTTTACTGTTATACATTATAAATAACATTTAAGAATTGTCTAAGAGGGTTTATTACTTGTCTTCTTCCCTGTTTCCCTTTCAATAGTCTTTATCATGAGCTATTTAGGTCTATGTAGGGTAGGAACATTCCAAACAGCCTCTTTACTTCCTCTCTTTTCCTCCATTTTGTGATGGTTTATTGACCTCATATAAATTAGGATTTTGTAGTCTGTTATTCTTAAGGACACATATGTATTTTCTTTTACTATTGGTTATTTAAACTGTATATAAGGCACAGTTATAAGAGTCAGAGATCATTACATTTTTTTTTTTTAATTTCAGAATATTACGGGAGTACACCACTTTGGTTACATATATTGCCTTTGCACCACCCACGTCAGAGGTACAAGTGTGCCCATCCCCCACACAGTGCACACTGCACCTATTAGCTGTGCATTTACTCAGCCTCTCCTCCCCCCTCCCACCTGCCCGACACCCTATGAATGTTACTTCCATATGTTGGGATGGTTAGTTATATGTGTCAACTTAGCTGGGCCACTGAGACCAGATATGTGGTCAAGTCTGGATGTTTTCGTGAGGGTGTTTTTGAATGAGATTAACATTTAAATCTGTGGACTTGGAGTAAAGCAGATTGCCCTCCATATTGTGGGTGGGCCTCATCCAATCAGTTGAAGGCCTTAATATTAATAGAACAAAAGACCGACTGGTTCTTTATCTGCTGCAGAATCCCCTCTAAAAGAGTGGATTTTACATGTTCTAGCCCCAGAGAAATGATACATATATGAAGTGAACAATATGTTTATTTGATTATTCTACTATGTATACATGTATCAAAACATCACATTGTAGTCCATACA